>NW_028259160.1:3312604-3613750 GCF_977971745.1 Zootermopsis nevadensis
GAAGACAGAAATCTTCATACTCATCGCCCTGATGACGGAGGCAGTATGACCTCTGAAACGTCCGTAAACTTCTACCAGACTACACGGCGCAACAACCCAGAAGACAGCCATCTTCAGCCATCTTGTGTACTTTCAATGTCATTTTTTCTGCGGTCCCCGACTAAGACAGGAATAGCCAATACAGCCCAAAGTAATGAAAAGAATGCCCACCCCCTTTCTAATGTGCATGCTTCCAGTTTCTCCACCCCCGTACACCCACACAGACACACACTCACTCTCTCTGTCTGTCTCTACCATTATTACATGACGTCACACCACATCCGCACGGTTACAAAAGTTAAATTATCGTTAACATAACAGGGCGTGACCGCGGGCCGATCGGAATTAAAAGATTTTTATCGCAGTAAGTTTACATTGATTCACGGAACACGCCGGAGCCACCCCCTTACATTGTAAATCGCAACGTTTCGTGACAGCTGACCTTGCCTAGGAGCTGTGTTCTACTGATGAACTCGACCGCTGCATTCCAGCTGATTGATACGATATCAAAAATCAGTTGCGTTAGTATTAAACACAAAAAGATACATAACCATCAACTTTGACGGGAAATACTAAGCTAATTATCGCAATACACAAGTGTAAACAGCTCCTTAGTATTATCCGAATTAAAATACATTCTAATGGTGTGGTGTTTTGCAGTCAAAAATTTACAGCATGAAGCAATGACTCTTTTCCTGACAGAGACAAATCATTTGTGTGTCCTTCGAACGGCATTATATGTTTCACTCATTATATGAATTATGCGTGCAGAAACGCATAAGAAGCAACTTCTCTCAGGACATAAGATGGAAAAATAGTTTTAAGTATACAGGGAACACAATAAGTCAGAGATATTTGAACAGCTTCTCAACGCACTCATATTTATTATTGTTAAATATATAAAACGTTAGTCAACTTTATTAAATGACTAACAGAAGAAATATCTGTGAGAATAAACTGATGTTTGTTTTACAAATTACTCTCAAAGCAAAAACCTATTTTACGATGTAGTATGCTACTAACGTTCACAACATTTCGGTAACAAAACTTTAAGCAAAGCGACCACTTGAATTAATCTGACTTGGGATACATTCCAGTGGCGGACTCTTATAAACACGGTAATGAAACGTCAGATTGCATAATCAGCGGGTATTTTTTTATACTAGCTGAGCTGAACTTCTCAAGCAGACCTCTTCCACAGAGTTAGACTGTTCAACGTATCCTCAGACGTTGGGATATAGCTTTGTATTCTGAAGGTCCCGGTTTCGAATATCGTAACGAGGACAGGTTAGCATTTCTAGGGTCTCCCAGGCAAACTCAGAAAATTTCTGTAAAATGCGTTAAAATACATCACTGTCGCTTCCTTCACAACATTTCGAATTCATCGTTCACAGTTATTCCAGAATTCGAAGTTATATAATCTATGCAAATGAACAAGCATTGTTAAATAATCAAAAAAGCGTGTTGTATCTTTTTTACTTGTATCATATATCCCCAATTCATGTAATTCATACGAAATTATACGATATTTTAAAAGTAGGGGCAAAGCTTTTAGAAGCAACAATACAGTTATCTATATATTTCTGCCCCACGCCGTATTCTTCAGTTTCATAAGACATCCTGCCTTAGAGCGCATGGCACACCGAAGGTAGACCGCCTGAATAACGGCAGTGTGTTTTGGGAAGTCGCAGTAGCAGGTGTTATGTAGGATGCAGACATTTGCCTGTTGGCAGCCTCGTCTATGAGAGAAATCAGCTGACTGCATGTCGAGCAAGAACGAAAATGAGCAAGACGTCAGGTGAGTGATGTCATAAATAATAAATAATAAATGCGCTAAATCCATTCATTATATAAATTTTAAATTTAATGATTACAATTTCGATAAACATTAATAAATTTAATTAAAAATTGAAAGTCTGTAACAATATTGTCAGAATATATTTAAAATACTTACAGAGATATTTTATTCAAATTCAGGACGACAAATAACAAGGAACCATTGCCACTACTACCATAACATGAAAATAGAATATCAGTTGATGTAATGCACAAAACAAAGTGGTGTGATCTGTTAAAATTCTTTTATAGGTCAATATTATTTGAGAACTGGTTATATCAATGCCTGAAAAAAATACAACTATAGAGACATTTTCAATCGACAGATTTTATGTCGCTGGGTCTATTATGTCTACAGAAATTAAGTTCAACGCCTATTACAAAAATAAAAGTTGTAATTAAAATGCCAGTAATGAACGTTAAAATAGGTTTAATTATTTTCCGTCACCCTGTGTTTTCCGCTGTCACACAAAATTACAGGCACTCCAAGCTTGGAAAATTACTAGACAATTGAAAATGTGTTACCGTATACTTACAAATATTAAAAAGGTCGTCAGATAACAAACTCATTTACGATCATTTACATATTTATTAAATACCTATATGTATTTACAGCACCAGAATATAATATGTGATAGGTTATATTTAAACGTAATACTATATGCACAACACAATATGGTAATATTATTTCAGCATCATATGGCACACAGTATTAGAGCTGTAAAATTGTTAAGGCACATTACATTAATATATAAATTTCCAACGTTCTGCCATGTAATATATAAAACTTAATGTTAACAAGTGAGGTTAGATTTTCTTCAAACGTTAAACTCTAATGTGTAAGAAATTCACTGACGACGTAAATCGAATATTCATTACGACAGAGGGCATAGTCAATGTAGTCGATTGCATAAACAACAAGTCTTTTTTGAATGTAAGAGGTTTACTAAGCACGGAGGCTTAATATTAATATATTAAATGTAACTAGTTAAGTAACTATATTAAGCAAAGTCCTCCTTCAGAAGCCTATAGTTGTTAAGCTTGTAAAAAAATGATTAGTCTCTTATGGTATCCAAAGAATCATTTGTGTTCAAAAGAGACGGAAATTGGTCCCTATCCTGAGACTTTTGAATCCTGTCCACCCCTCCCAGACGTGATTATGCGGATTTCTCTTAACGCAATATAATAGAATGGTGTGGGATTGAAGGAGGATGAGAGGGGAGTGAGATACTTGTACAAGGCAAGGATCGATAAATTCACAGGAGTAACAAACCATGTAAACGTTAATTACAAGCCCCTTGATTACCAGTTACACCACAGCACACTAATAGAGTTGCCTCCTGGCTCTAGTCTATGGACAGCAGTCACGGATTTACACGAATTTAAGTTGTGATTCAGTAGAAAATTTGTGAGATTAATCAGCTGTAAAGAAGTGATATCCAGGTCTTCTGTTTATGTAGGTATCAATGCATCTGAAGGTCATTGCCTGCTAGAAATATTTCCGGAATCCAATAGCTTATCTGCACGCGACTGGAAAGGCGCATAACAAATTAATGACGTAAGCAACACAATAAATACCGGGAGGAATAACTTTACATAACACGTGCAGTAGTGAAACTGTGTAAGTAAGATAACTCCCGGACGCTCTATTTAAATTAAATCTTTTGTAATACACGAATGTAATGTGAATTCAACCTTCCATGACGCCTTCTTCTCGCAATACACAAGTCATGATAATTCGCACAAGAAATCAGTAATAAAGAGTAATTAACTGTAATTCTTATGTATGTGATGTAAAATGTGGAATAATTAATTAACCTAATTAATTCATAGATTGCTCTCCTTCCGTCTTCATGAGTTTTTATTTATTTCAGCCTCTCTTCACACTGTCGCCATCTTATTTTCAATTTCGACCAAATAAATTTTTCGACAAATTCCACACTTTAGAAATATGTTACCAAACAGAAGAGTAGAGTCTGTTTGGAAATAAAATACTGAGAACAGTTGAATGCAGAAAATTACGCAACGAGGGATTTCATAATTAGTATTCTCAACCTAATATTATAGGGGTGATAAAATCAAATAATATACTATAGACAGTCTGCGTAGCACGCATGGAGAATGATAAATATGTGGTTATAAAACGCCAAGGAAAGACACCACTTGGAAGACCAACGCAGAACGTCCATTAAGCTAGAACTTGAAGAAACAGGATATGACGGCATGGATTGGAATAAAATGGCTTAGAATATGGTTCAATGTTGGCTTCCGCGCACACGGTGATAGATAACTGGGTTTCGTAAAGACAAGAAATTCACTGCTTTCCAGGAGAGACTCCACTATGGAGCTCGTTAGTTAATTACAATAACCTAATTGAAATGGTCAGAACTCTGGTTTTTAGAACACAAACTAATCTACATAAAAGACTGCTTTGACGTCATACTAGTGATGTTCTGACAGGTGGTGAGCGATCGATCCATCGACTGAACTACAGTGTCAATAGTCACACGAACGTTGCCCCCAAGTTACCCCGGTTCATTATTAATTTCTGTCGACATGTCATCTTCTATGAATGAGACTCACCTGGTAAACGTGTAACACTACGACGTAGACACATGGAGCACATGTGATTACCGTAAAAAGAGGGTAAAGGTTAAAGTTAAACTTTCTTCCCGACCTAAGCACCACACGGCGAACACACATAGAGGCAAAGCTTCACTCGTTCTATACCTGGACTCTAGATGGATGTAAGGTGTGTATTCTCCATTCCAAAGTGTAAAATATAACTTAAAATTGCTCTGTTACCATGAATACACAAAGGTCTGTAAAATTACGTTTACATGTAACAATCAGAAAATTCTGAAAACGAATTCAAAAAGGAACAACTAGTTTTCAAGGAAAAATATTCGCTCGAATGGCCTGTCAGCGTAACTTTATTCTGCAACCAATTTATTTAAGAAGTATTACTGTAACAAATGTCTGACTGCAGACAAATTTATGCAGAATATTTTAATAGCCTATACAAGCTAATTAAATAAATAAAACAACTAAGAAATGTTAAAATAAATAAAGAATAAAATAATAACTAAACAAACGAATGGCGTATGTTCTGCTGACCAATAGCACTCGATCTAATTGACCTATTTATTAAACACTTCCACACTGAAAGTGAGATAAAAATGACATAGAAAACATAGCCCAAAAAATGCAAGAGCAGATTCCACAGTCATGACGTTGCTAGTGAAAGGCACCATTATTCATCTACCACATGAATCATCCGAGGCTGGTATCTTAAATTACACTTACTGCAGAATTTGCTACGTTGCATGGAAGATGTGTGTTTACTAAAACCTGACTCAATTGCGTCAGCATCAAACTGTGAGGGTGTTTTGACACACACAGGAGGCAAGGGAAAGTAGTAGGTATTTTAAACATGAATTGCTTTTTAACTGCTTGCTAAAGGTTTATAATAATAAAGCCAACTGCATGTCTCCCCCCCTGAAGTTGTGTTTCCCCTCAGTAGCCACATTTCATTGCTGGTGAAAGCTTTAACAGAAATTTTCCGCGTTGATGGATCGGAGACTAAGCCACGTTCGCTGGCCACCTACGTCTCATGACATAATCCTACTGGATTTTTAATTTGATGTTATTTCAAGGACTACACCTATTCGTAAACGATTGACGTATCAAAGTATGCAGATAGAATCCCTGCCGACCCCCAAACAGAAATTACACAAATCAACGATAGTGGAGAGGTTCATTCTAATTTGAAACAGGCGAGCACGCTTTCTAAGCATTTAACTTTAGTCATGGCATTCTTACATCGCAGGTACATATCTATTGCTGCAACACAAATATAGCTCACAGTAAGATATATCACAGACAGCTTGTCTTCGTTATTTGTTACATAAGGCTGTGTGCCGACATAATACCAAACAATCTTTCAATCAAAGTTGTTTAACTTAATGATTTTAGTATTAATTTTACGCGTCAATGGTTTTGCGATTATCAGTTTTGATAAAATGGACATAATTTATTCTAAACTTCATGTAGTTATCGTAAGGTTATAATGGACCGATATAAATAACCTTGTAGAACAGGATGGTCTTTTAAAAGCTGCCAGTTATTCAGCTAATGAACTTCCGTGCTTTAACGAAAACCAATAGCTCATAACGATATTTATAAAAGTCGATTAGACCGAACATGGCGTCTTAAGCATATTCTGCGCCCTCATACCCTATTTATCTACAGTCAATTTTAATACTTCACATTCATCTACGTTTTTGTCTCCAAAGGAGCCTTTTCATTTAAGTTTTAAAATAAAAAATGCTTATATTCTACTATTTCCCCAACCGTGCGTCATGTTCAGCAGATATCATCTAACTTAACTGACTCACGACAGAAGGCGAGATCTTGTGAACAGGGTAATGAACTTCCAGATGCCATAAAAGGAGAACAATTTCTTGACCAACAAAGCGGTCATCAGCTTCTGAAGGAATGTGCTGCAAGGAGTTTATTGACAGTTTTTAGAAAATTGTTGCAACTATAGACCTCCCAGTTGTAGCTAGTAAATAACGTACGATAACCCGTGCAGATACAGGCCTATAGTGACCTACATCTGCACACCCAGACCGCTTTACCCCCGGTAATTTCGCTGGCTAGGAGGCTGGGCAGACCCACACCCGCGCGCCGTAATGAAAACCATGGCGACGAAGAGATAAATTCTTGACCCCGCAGGGAATTCCCCCCCTCCCCCCGTCCTCCAACCCTTAGCCTAGGTTTTAAACCTGTTCCTCAGCTACCCATTGAACTAGAGTTTGCTTTTATTGCATTAGGACAACGTGACGGAATACCCAGTTCCCGATATCTCTCTAGTTGCTTGGCAACCATCTGTAGACAGGAACTACTTTTCTAGGCGCCGTCGTATTGATCGCTTCAGTAAACACATTGGCTCTTCCCTTTTCTGTGTTCTTCCTTCCGCCGTATCCCACACGTGATATCTGTTGAATAAAGTTCAGCGATCTGTATTTGTATTTAAATCTTAATACTGACCAGATCGTGAATCTCTGTGGATCTGGATGAAAGTAACAAACGAAAGTTCGAAGATTTCTGTCTTCCGGGTTGTCCCGTCATCAGGGCGATTCATCGCCCTGATGACGGAGGCAGTATGACCTCTGAAACGTTTGTTAAAATCTACCATATTACACGGCGCAACAACCCAGAAGACAGAAATCTTCATACTCATCGCCCTGATGACGGAGGCAGTATGACCTCTGAAACGTTGGTTAACATCGACCAGACTACACAGCGCAACAACCCAGAAGACAGAAATCTTCATACTAAGAATCGCCCTGATGACGGAGGCAGTATTACCTCTGAAACGTTGATAAACATCGACCAGACTACACACCGCAACAACCCAGAGGACAGAAATCTTCATACTAAGAATCGCCCTGATGACGGAGGCAGTATGACCTCTGAAACGTTGGTTAACATCGACCAGACTACACAGCGCAACAACCCAGAGGACAGAAATCTTCATACTAAGAATCGCCCTGATGACGGAGGCAGTATGACCTCTGAAACGTTGGTAAACATCGACCAGACTACACAGCGCAACAACCCAGAAGACGGAAATCTTCATACTCATCGCCCTGATGATGGAGGCAGTATGACCTCTGAAACGTTGGTTAACATCGACCAGACTACACAGCGCAACAACCCAGAAGACGGAAATCTTCATACTCACCGCTGCGAAAACCTCAAATCTTACATATTAAACGAAAGTTCCATTCACAAAGTTCAAGTAAACACGTGTCTAATCTTTTTCAGAGAATTATCTCGATATTCATTTATCAAGTCTGTAAATTCTATTTAATTCACTGCACGTTTTCGACGCAATATATTTGTTAGCCATTCTTTACAATCTCTAAATGTGCACACTATTTTATTTTTGTGAACAATGAAAATTAAACTTTAGCAAAGTCGTAATTTTACCGTTGGGTTGAAGAATATAAATCGATCTTACAGTGTCTAAATGGAACCACGAAAATCTAAATGCTGCTGAGTTACGCGAAGATAAAACTTTGGAGCTACCACGGTGTGATATGGGTCCAATTTCTGTCTCTAATTCTACGGTCGGGGATGTAGGTTGTACGATAAGCTGGGCGCAGATATCAGAATACTGGTTGCAACAGTTTCAAACATTATTCAAATTTGAGGTCAAACATGAGTTTTTTTTCATTATTTTCTTTTTCCTTTCGTGTTATAAATTTTGCTCTAGATTTATAACATACGACTGGAAAACAAAAGAAGCAACTCGCACGGGGTCATGTAGAAAAGGGCGACTACAATTGATTAATAAGCCACTAAAAAGCATTTTGATAAAAGCAAGACCGATTATTCTCTTCGTAGGGCTTCGGAAATGTTGCGTCCCCTTCGCGTCTACTGAGGCATGTGTCAGTCTGATGTCTCCGTCACGTGTGGTGGGTTTTATTTATTCCACAGACCAGTGATTATTCAAGTTTTTGTTGTTGTTGCTTGCTGCACACGTAAATTTGATATCAAATTCGTGGAGCGTGCTTTGAATATATTTTTCGTATTATTCCAGCACAGAAGAAACAGAAATGTGTCGTATTGTTATACGACACAATGTTATAAATTTTTCCCCCACCACCAAGTCAGGACACGTAATTATTAAATGTGTACTATTTATATATTTCTCATGATTTAAAATCCCACTCGGGATATGTAGTCGTAGGTGGGAGGACAGTACTAAATGGACCTTACAGAAATAAGATATGCGGATGGAAAATGTATTCAACCGGTTAAGAACAAAGTCCAATTGTAAGCTCTGGTGAACATTATAACAAACCTTCGGGTTTCATAAAAAGAAATATAATTTCTTGACTAGCTGGGTAACTATTACGTTCCCATGAAAACCTGTGTTTCGTGTCGTTAGAACAGAGTTTCATTACAACAAAATATACATTTGATTTTGTGCTGAGAAGTCAGCACTGTTATAAAGGAAAAAATTATCTGAGCAGGCCAGCATCAAGGCAATACTGACCTATATGATAAGGGAGGAGGTGGCTCTGATCACGAAACCTTTGTTATTCAAATGCGTCCATGTTCATGTCAAGGTAATCGGCCACTGGGCGGGAAAACAGTGCCACGATGTGCATCCTGTTTCTCAGTTGGCACGTTTCGAAAATCTCGCCCAATTAGGCTCGCCACTTTTACTTTTATGCTTTACAAGTTCGTAATATCTGTCAGTTTTTCGAAACGTCAACCACGAACAAATTACACAAGGGACAATGCGCAATTTGTATTCTTCACCTGATATTGCTTCATTATAAATGACAAATAGAGGGCACATGAACGGAGCAGATCGTAACCTACTTTTAATTTCGGTACTTTTCTAGAATTTGCTTGGAGGGCCTGAAATAAACAATTAAAGTAGTTCAAATGCATCTTCGACGTATAGAGATTCGAACCTTGACTTCCCGAATACTAGGCAAGAGTTACAGCTACTCGTTCAATACAACAGCAACGTTTGGTTCAGTGCAACATAGTTTTTTTTTAAAATTAATAATGATAAGTACCAGAATTTACCAATACCCTGACGAGCTGTGTATTAAGACCCAGCACCATGGGGTAACAAATACACGTCTCTGCAGGCCTACTGCATGAAACATTTCTGACTTCACATCGTGCCCAAAGTGCAAGGCTGTAAGATGAATTACTTCCGGCTATGAAATCGGACTTATTCACGTCCCAATTCTTTGTGTGGTAGCAGCAACTACTGAAGCCTTATACGTTTTCTTTGGAGGATGACTCGGCTCACAGCGGGGGTTCCCCTACTTCAAGAATAGCACATTGGCTTTGATCGCTCTCTGCATGGAAAGTATACGCAAATATCACGTTACTCCGCACTATCGCAATGTGAGATCCAGACTTCAGGAACCCTGCCGTGAACTGGGCTGTAAAACGTTATCTCCACGTCCTGTAAGCTATGCAACCCTTTCTGGAGCTGGAATCGCCAATACCAATCGCAAGTTGAGGTCGCAAGTTTCGAACCCTTGAGAACGCATGCTGAGTTCTGCGATGACAGAGACTTTTATAGCAGTTTTATTGTATACAGATAAAGTTAATTTTTCTCCAGACCAGAATGCTTAATTGAAAAGAAAAAAGCATTAGTTGGAGGGATGAGTAAAATTATTAAAAACCTCAGAATAACCTGCCTCCAGGCCTAGATATGAACTAGAGACCTACCGAATGAGAAGCAGTAACAGATACACTATCTAGCCGCCCACAATGTTGTCTCTTTGTTAATGTTTTCTGTTACGTAATATTATCCTCCCATGTTGATCTGTGTCTTCACAGTGGGCTGTTTCCTTGAAGATTTCAGGAAATAATATTGTATGCATTTATCAACACCACATGCGTGCTACGTGTTTTGTCTATAGTATCCTTGATTAAATTACGCTAACGTTGTTACATGATTCTACAATTTCTAAAGTTTACATCGATATTGTCCCAACATATATGCACTGTTTATAACTGTGCGTATTATGCATGTACCTTCACAAATCTGTCATTTCAAAATATGTATTATAAACATCCGCCTTTGGCATAGCGCATTTTAAAGTTCCGAAGAATTAGACTTAGCAACTTTTGTTACGCCTGCAATAAAATAATGTTTTTTTAAAATTTAACTCGTCGAGTTAAAATAATCAATCTGTATTATTATCAAACATTCATGCGTTACTTTATGCATTCCCGAAAACCCATCTCAGAAGACTGCTATTTTTCAAAAATAGGTCGCCTTACAAATTTTAGGACCCTACATCGAATGAAACTGACATTATTCCCCTGACTCGGACAAGTTCGCCATGTTGGTATTGTTAGTGACCGTTGAACAAATTGTACGGAGTTCATGCCCAGTTTAAAAAATAGTTCTGCAACATGATACGATCGCTGAGAATGAATTTAGTCGATTCCCTATAAACTGAAAAAAAAGTCAACGCGTACACTGCGCCTGAAGATACAGCAGAATACGAGGCTTACGATATTCTGTAATTAAATATAAAAATACCCACAAATTATCGTGACACAAAAAGTGTTTTTCTACCAGTAGCAAAATAATACATCGATTCCATCCTCCGAGTCCCATATTATTACCCACACATACACAGAAACAATAGTAAAAGAAATCTCAAGACCGCGATTTGCGTGTCTCACTGCCGCCTAGAATAACTTAACATAATCTAGTAGCCTTGTGTCTGCTTATCAGCTGATCCAGTATCGACCGACTCAAGTCTTCACGCGAATTAGCCCCAGTGACTGTCTACACATCCTCCTCCTCGCTCTGGACCGGGCCAAATGTCTTCGTGGTTGCTTCTGTGGTGTTATAAAAAACAACAATTTTCGGGACAAAATAAACAAACTTTAGATGTCTGTGCAGCAATATTATTTAACTCGGTACTTCACGATATCACTAAATCGAAAGCTGTGAGCTTTAGTGACACAGCTCGGCTTTATATTTTAAGAAGAATGTGTTCTTCACTTGGCCCTAAGTTCTGCAGCACGACATAGTAATGGCGCCAGAATGATACGTGTATAAAGAGTGTCCAAAAGAAGCACTTCGGAAGTCACTTGTCAGTCTAACGGTAGTCATTTTGAACATCTATATTAGAATCACCAAGTGCCAATTCTGACGTATGTAATGATTTAATTTATTTAAATGTCTCTGCTTCATTCACTGAATGTGTGTATAAATCCTTTTGGGACACAATGCATTTGTCTGGTTCAAAAAAAGAGATGATCTTGTTTGACAGGGACCGTACATAAATCGACTTCTATGTTGTGAAACCTGGCTGGTAGGTACAAACGAAAACGAACATTGCCGTCATATGCAGCCACCAGCGTCTGGCAAGGCGTGGTCTTGGGCGTCCGCCGAATTGTACGTACTGAGACTAAATGAAAATCAGTATAACGAAATGTCGCCTTCGTTTACAGGTTTCCGTATCACTGCGTTGCTTATTTGCGGTAAAATTGTTGTTGTAATAGGCTATCGTACAACGCGGCGTAGGTCCCTCGCTCTTTCACGGTCGCACTTCCACAGCCCACGTCTGCCCGCTTGCCTCAGAAGCTACATAGATCGTGCTGCATTGACTTGGACTGTAATTTTCAGTACTGGCCGTTGACCTTGTGTTAGATAATCCTGATAAATTTCACCCACACACACACACACACCGACGTCTTCCCAACGAACAGAAAAACAAATATTTGAACGCTTATTAATCATTAATGTTCGTATTCAATATCATGTTTTTCGTGTATTTGGTCCCCCCAACCACATTATTTTCATAAGGTGTGAACTTCGCACATCGCGGATATTTGCCGTTCGCGGGGTTTACAAGAAATACCCCCCCCCCCCCGGGAGAAAGGCAATAATAGACTAGACTGTGATATTTTTCCGATTCAAGTCGAATGAATTCCGTCACTGGGCAAGCGAGATGATTCAAAATGACTTAATGTGAAGTATCTGATGGGTAATTAAAAATGCTTTATTCAAAACTGGTGGTTAATCAGCCATATCGCAAAGTTAATACGATTCGTGACAAAGCCAATGAAAATCCAAACTCAAAATTTGGGCATCTAAAATTCTACAATACCTACGATTTAATTTTTTAAAAAATAAGTAAGTAATACAAGCAAACACAAATAAATATGTAATATTAGCTGATAATGTTAGTTGAGACTCAGAAGGAAAAAAAAATTGCTTTCTTACGTCTATAATTAAAGTCGTAAAATGTTTCCTTAATAATTCTAACTCCATTGCGTGTTGTTTTGTAGGGCAATGGGACAGAGACAGCCCAAGTTCAGGGGGTGGACGGGGAGAGAGTGATGAGAAAACTGGCGATGGCGCAGTTTATTCCGGATGCCATGACTCTGCACGCACAATCCTTAAATGAATATGCAAGGGATGGGGGGGGGGGGGGGAAGGACATTCTGTTTAAAAATAATAGCAAACATCCTTGACGCAGTTAAACTATTCCAGACAAAAACAACAGCGGAAAGACCAGCGCTGCTCCAATCGGAGCGATTTGGTATAAGCCACTTCACTGTTTGATTTATTTATTACAGAACATCTACTGTTGTAAAGAAAATCATAATAAACATTACAAAGGCCACAAATTATTTTTTATTGTTAATTCAGAATATCGAACAAATGTTTCACAGGAAGTTATATTCTTCTTCTTCCTGTGGCTCTACAACCCAGTGTGGGTCTTCGCCGCCTACTTTCTAAGGTTTCTTAGTCTCAAGGAAGTAATATACCGTAAGGAAATAACATATATTTGCTATGTTATGCAGTATTCTTTTACGATGAGCGTTTTTTCTTCTTCAGAAAATCGATTAACTATTGCGGCTTACACAACGTAGGACCGAACCCAAGTCAAAAGTAAATCTTGGAAGAAAAAATGATACCCAGAGTACGAACAGCGTATATTCTGTAATCGATCACGCGATTCCTCGTTGTTGGTACAGTTTCTGCGACGTGTAATTAATAACTGTCGCAGGGCGTCGCCACCAGAACGACGAGCTCCGTGCAGCTCGAAATTTGCATACCTATCAACAAACTTGCTGAAGGGCTGTATTCATTTACCAAAGAATACTAACCTTGACATGTCTCAGCACCGATGAATTAGAAGAGAAGTGAACTTCGAGTACAGCAATCCTTCACCAACCGCGCGGTTGCGTTTCTGAAAACACCGCGGTTGGCAGCTCAAACGTCTTATTGGAAACCGGTTAGGGCAACTGCGGCCGTTGGTAACTATCAAACCAGTTTTCTGTCCCTTCGTACATACACAATAAGTTTTTAATAACAGGTACAAAATAACAGACATAATGAGTCTCAAAAATACACGAAACACTGGGGTAATATTGAAACCATAAAACTGATTTCGGATGTTATTACAGCCTCAGAAACTGTAGTTCTCTTCGTGCTAAAGGAATGGATTTTTTATGTGTGAACATATTAAAAATCGCAGATACATAAATCCATTCCACACTCTCACATCTATTATATTTAAGTTCCAGTTTAATATTATCTCTCCATCAGGTGTTACGATACTATTTTTTCGAGTATTTCTAACCAGTCATGCGTGCTATATGCTCAACCCATCTAATCTTACCACTGGTTATTTAAAGACTGTGCCAGTTAATAATGACGAGGTTGGTGAACTATAAATTAATAAGACTGTAGACAGAAGCGGTCGTGGCCTAACTTAAGGTAGTATCTTGGCGTTTGCTTGAAGGGACTGAGGAAGACCACAAAAATATTATGTTCGTTCAAGCGATCTTCGACCCGAGATTTGAAAATGCAACCTCACGATTGCGAAACAGGAATATTAGCAACGTTGAGCCTCATCTCATTTTTCTTCATTTAATTACCACAAAAATGTACAAAAGACTAAGTTACATAAATTCTGGGAATATGTTTTATAAAACAACGTGTTAAAACGCTTGTATCTGTGTGTTTTATATGCAGTCACAACGAAAACCACCGCCCCAGAACCCTGGTCTTCGGCAGTGCGAGGTTGGGGGTTCCAAGCCTTGAAAAGAAATGTTCTTCTGACCCGGAACTGGGAGCTAGAGCCACTGTCATCGGTAACGAGAGTGGCTTCCCTGCAGGGCTCACTGTCGATGAGCTCGGTCAGTACCGCCGACGTCGTCCTCCTAGCAACCTGCGTCCTAAGGACAATCTGCGGCCAGAAGAAGGGTCTCTCAAATCAATTACATCGGAATATACAAGAAGGTTTCTTCCACATCCTTTCCTTCCCACTGACAAGGAGCATTACTTCGGCGAGGACCACCTCACTCAAATGTTGGGGACCTCCGAAGGATCTCTAGTGACAGCGGTGAACATAGACAGAGAAGGAGAGCATCAGGTTTTGGTCAAGAAAGGTCGCAGAAGACGAAAAAGACCTGAAGACGACCTCAAGCTGGAAGGTGGATTGTTTCTCAGGCCTGAATATTATGATACTTTCGTAGATTTCCCGCGTCAACGACCCAAAGTTATTAGACCTCGCACACACATAAATTCAGAAAATCATCGCCAGCTTCCGATGTCTCTGTTAACAGAGAACAATGCGCAGTATGTGGTCTTCGAATCTGCGAAAAGACCTGAACTTGCCCGAAGGCCAACTACTCTGCGTACCGAAGGTGATGTATTAGTGAAAGAGTCGGAAATACGCTCGCGGTATGGTCCACATGAAGGAGCCAAAAGGCCTGATCTCGCACGGCGTAACACTAGTCTTAGAACGGAGGGTGATATGGATACGGTAACGGAACACAAGGAGAAATACGTGGAATTTACAGACGCGCGTCGTGCGGAGCTGTCTAGAAGGGCTACACAACTTAATCTAGAAGGCGAGATGTATACATTAACTGAAAACAGTGAGAACTATATTTATTTATCGTCACCCAAAAGATCGGAGCTTAAGAGAAGGCCAACTAATCTGAAGCTAGAAGGACAGATGGAAAATGTAACGGAAAATATGGATAATTTTATAAAATTTCTTGGAGGCAAGAGAGCAGAGATGTTGAAGAGGTCAAATAATCTTACTTTAGAAGGGGGTGTAGAATATATGCCAGAGTATAATGACATGTTTAGAGATTTCCCAAGGGAAAGACCTGTTATAAGAAGACCACCGGTGAATTTAAAGCAAGAAGGAGAACTGTATATTACCACCGAGAAAAAATCTCAGTTTATAGATTATTTATCCAAAAGCAAAAGGCCGGATCTTGCAAGAAAACCAACAAACTTAACTCTTGAAGGTGAAATAGAATCAAAACCGGAATACAGGGATTCATATGTTGATTTTCCTAGGCACAGACCGAAAGTAAAGAAGCCAGATACATCTCTAAAACCAGAAGGCGACATTGAAAAGATTACTGAGAAAGAGGCTCAATTCGTCCCATTTTCAAACAGCGGCAGATCTGCGATTGTAAAGAGACCACCAGCAACTCTACGTCTCGAAGGAAAAATGAATACAAATCCCGAATACAGAGAATCGTTTACAGATTTCCCTAGAGAAAGACCTGTAGTTACGAAGCCTGCAGGGCATCTTCAGCATGACCCCAACACCTTACTCCTTCTAGCCGACGAACCGTTCAAAAAGCCTAGATGTCCTAGTCCACAACCTGAATATAACCTTCGCTCAGAGGGCAGAATAGATAAAAATCCGGAATACAGATCTTCTTATGTAGATTTGCCTAAAGAAAAGTCAGTCACAAGACGACCTCAGGGTCAGTTGAAGCGTCTGAACGGAAATTTTAGAGTGGCCGATACCCACACGCCCAGGGCCCAATCTGAAAGAAGGCACGGAGGAGTGTCTGGAGTATCTGACGAGGTGGAATCCAGGAGGACTTATGTGGATTACACATCACGTGACAGGACTCCTAGCAGGAGGAGGCCAGTGGATAATCTCAAAGTACAAGGAACTTCGTCACTAGTAGACGCAATAAGCAGCCCTCGGGCGTCTAGAAGACTTAACGTTTCAAAAAGAGTAGTTCCTACGGCAATAAACTGCTCTGGAGCTTACAACACGCTATCCAAAGACGAGCCAAGGCCCGGGGAGAAGACTGTGACGTTCGAGTATGGAGACGGCCGACCGAGAACTTGCCCGTGAGTGAGGACCTGTGTTCTAACGCTATACGAGAGATGTATTGATAAGGGGGAGTAGTGTAAGACCAATGTTTAAACTGGACTCATCTGTTCTGTTCAATAGCGACCGTCAATACATTACCTGACTCCATGGTACCAAAACCCGAATGTTCAGTATATCGCTAACAAAATCCCGCCACTGGACACGATTCTAGGCAAGTAGGGTTTGAGGTTTTCATGGCGGTAAGCCCGAAGAGGGCTGTTTTATGGGTTGTAGCATTGTGTAGTCTGGTAGAAGTTTACCAACGTTTCAGAGGTATTTGCTGCCTTCATCATCAGGGCAATAGCAGCAAAAGAAGACAACCATCTATGAGTCTAAGTAGTTCTTCCTGCCTCCCAGCTTAAGAATCTGTTTCCGAAAGAAGTGTCAGCACATAAAAGTCTACTGCCACCACGAAGTAGATGTCACGTTGAGAAGCTAACATCTGCCCAGCTAGTCAAAAATTCGTTACCCCGTTCACAAAAACCTGCCACCCCGTCACTATCCTCATCCAAATAAATTAAGTACTAGCCTTTGCACACCCAGTTCTTCGAAGACTCATTTCAATATTATATTACAAATGGAACATTATCTTCAGGTCTTCCTGCCAAAATTCTGAATGCATTTCTCATCTATCCCATGCGTGCTACTTGCTCCGTCCACCTCATAAATAAAGCTAACAAAAACGAAATAAATCATAAAATTAACCTTGTTTCTAGTAATGACGTTCTACAAATAATATAATGTTAAAACAAACATGAATCAGTCGCCAGAGCCTCGTTCGTGAGGTCAGAGTGCAGAAGTGAGTATGGGTTATGGAAACCACCATCTATGAAGAATTTGCTCGGAATTTAAAATCACCTCAGTTGCTTAAATACGAATCGGAATTTAAAAAAACTGGTAGTGGTTTAAAAGTTGTGTATGAAGCATCAATCAGAAAAGAGCAAGGAATCGGGTCCGGGAATAACTTTGCGGAATAGACGTTATTATGAAAATTCATAAATAACTACCTTTTTGGCCTACTCTAAATCATGCCGGATCAAAGATGAAAGTCGTAACTAAGGACCGATGGTATGACAATATGCTCCTGGATATTTTTGGCCCAGGAATTAAGATTAGCTCCAATGGACCAATGTTACTAAAATGTGTAGTTTTACCAAATAAAGTAACTTCGTATTTTTATAACATTTTAAATCAACAGACGAAGGAAAATACCAAACAATGTGCACCAGTTTACTTTTACGTATTACTCAGCCATTGTTTCAGAAAACCAATCACTGATGAGATATCTAACGCTGCTCTTACCTGAGCAATCTTTCAATATCTGGTTTAACTTCTGTTGTTGAGATTCCCATGCATCAACCCAAGCGTCCATCTAGTTCTTGTGGCTCTTCATTAAGCAGGCAATTGTTTACAGAGATCGATATTCCCAAATACTGATTGCATTAATAAGATGTCCTCTCTCTCATCAAGGAATTATTGTTCAACACGCAGGTTAACACAATAGGTCTCAGAAAAAATGTACGCGGACCTCACAAAACATCGGAAGGTCGCGGGATGAGAATCCGTGACATAACGCAATGCATTAAATAAACACACGGTCTAGTATTTAAACTTGTGACATCTGTTCAATAGGTGGAACAACATGAAAGTCGCTTCGAGACGAGATGGAAGCAAGCAGTCGGAGGATCTGTTGGCCACAGACACAGGAAGTACCGAACCGACATTCAAATTACATGTCATGAATGTGGACGAAACGTGTGACGAAAATGATGACTTTGCCCGCAGGCGACGACGGGGAAGACGACGTCAATCTTCCAGGAGTTCACCTCCGCACCCCATTCTGTCGACGTCCATTGTTTCGTCGAGGGCACCATCTCCCGAAGTTGCACATCAATGTTAGTATCAGATAACGCGGTATTCACAAGAGCCTGACACTACAGCTATCCTGAAAAAGCCTAGTTCACACCCTCCCATCTAGTAATACGATTAATTGTACGTATGCCTAAGTATTCCTGGTGGTTTCTTCCCTTCTGGGTTTGCAAACATAAATGAAAGTAGTGTTCTTATTTACTTACGGTTGATTAAGGATGGTATCAACAGCTCAGATCACGTGATGTTGACTTACAGGATAAAAAGCAATGAATTTGAAAGTATGTGGTTGCAATCACTTGTGATTGGATTTAATGTACCAGAACTTTTCTCACATTTGTCTGGAAGGACTGAAGAAAATCACAATAAGCCTCAGGATAGCCAATCTCTGGGCTCCAAATGATGCACATCTTTCCAAAATTGGGTCTAAAACTTGCCATGACTGCTTGCAGCAATTCAGACTATTTGGACCGAATAAAATTTTACACAGTTAAGTAACTGTAGTTTCTGGTATACGAATATCTCAGTGACTTCATCTCAACTCATTCTAACAGCTAAATAAGCTGAATTAACAGAAGTTTGGTTTGCCTTCTTCCAGTTCCGACGCATCGAGTGCAGTACCCACTGCACCAAATGGAGCATAACAACAATCAAGCATTCGTGGTTTTGGACGACCTCAACAACAACAGCCACTTCTCTCATGCACCCACAGCAATTCCTCGCAGCAACTTCTTGGACATACCGCCCAACAAACAGCAGCCACGGCATGGCCGTGGCCATGTCAACTGGATGCCGTCATGGCATGATAACCCCACTTCCATATGAACAAATAACCACTTTCCGGTCTATAAAATTGTCAACAAACAAATAAAGAACTTTACATTAAAACTCTAACATGCCACTTTAAAATGGACTTCTCCACATCGACTTGGTGCTACTCTGTTAAAATATAACTTTACTTGAATGCCACCTTCGTGGATTGACCTTGCATGTTGTTGGAGGTTCCCCGATAAAGTTTTTCTTAATTTTAATGTAAGTAATTCATTATAAAATGATCTCACATTCAGTGGTATAAAAATATATTTATTCTAGAATTATAATCCTGTCCCCAAAAAAGACAGTTGTGTTACTACACTCGTAGTAATAGCTCCAAAACCTTTGGATAGGGAAATAAATAAATGGAGAATACTGTAATGCAAATACTTTGGTTGGTACCTAAACTTATCTAGACTGAGGAACCCTGTAAAATGCTCTTATATATTAATTAAATCTCCGGGAATGGCATTTTGCTATATTAATTAACTGTCTCTGGAATTCAAAACAAACTTTCTTTCCTCTCAGAAGGGAAATTATTTGTGGGAGCACACGTAAAGGTTCTGTTGTTCAGAGACTGGCAAGTCAAGCTAATGTCTGATGGGAAAGAAAATGAGACATTTTCAGAAAATGATCATTATAGGTGGGACTTTACATAAACTGTTTTATCAAGAAGGAAAATTTGGGAACCACTGCTTTACGCTGAAAATACAATGCAATGGATGTTATTAAATACTGAGCGATGCTGAAATAATATTTCAGAGTAATTGTATGTTACAAGCGTTACTTAAATTATCATGACTGTTATAAAAATGTGCTTTAGATTTATATGAATGTCATGTACTTCAGCGAGATGAGCTTCGTAGTGGCCAGTTTAACAAAAAAATGAGAGGCGATTGGCAGGTGTTAAGTAAGTACCAGGCACTGAAATGGCATCTGATTTTCAGTGAGTAATATTTTAAATACGCTCTTCGCTTATGTTCAGAAATCATCAATATTTTGAAGATTAAACTTCATGTCCTGTGAAATATCACAAATTTATTTTTAAAAAACGCACATTGGTGTAGACCTCTTTGGAGAACAGATGGAGGATGATATTATGGACGATTAGAATTTGTGTTGGCCCCTGACATAAAATACAGGACTTTTCCATTTTTCTACAGATCCTACAAACAAATTTAAGTTCATTCACACTTAAAATAATGATCCCTGCTGGGGAAGACAACTATAACCAACAAAAACAGAAAGTAACTAACAAAATCATTAAGTACGCTTAGTTTTGCACTTTTAAATTAACCAATGACGTAAACACAGCTCTGTGTAATAAAATATTTTCGAAGAGGACATCTGAGATTGACACTTCAATTGAAATCTGTTTGGTAGTTTTGAAGGCACACACATCTGATCTCACTATTATGAGTTCATTTTTGAACTTTGTACAGGGAAAGGCATGATGCAGTAATGTAATTGTGGAAAATCAAAATCTTTTGAAGACAATTAAAAAAGTTATACACCAATATCACAGAAGAGTATCTTGTTTTCAACTGTTTATCTCTACGTACTGAAAGAAGTTAACTTGAAATAACCAAGGCTATTCAAAATCAGTAACAAGACTAAGAGAAATATGTGGCATTTTGTTAACTGCTTTACCAATTTCATGTGTGTCCGTCATTTTCCTCTAAGCGGTCATGAAATGAGCTTGATGTAGTCAGTTAAATATTACATATCCCTCCATACCCCCCCCCCCCAAAAAAAAAAAAATGCAGAAATATAAAGAAGCAACTACACTGCCATTTCCTTTGAAAATTCTTAAAGTAAGTTTGTGTACAAAGGGCAAAGTGTGTTTCAGAAGATAACTTTGAGATGCCCCTTTATTGCATATTTCACTGCAAGCTACCTCTATACGTTGAAGGAACTGTAAGGAGCTTATAATTTGTGTTTATGGTGAAGTTTTTGTAAATTAAAATTATTGTTGTAACTGTTGTGGTTATTACTTGACAGATGATTACATTTAGTGTCAAAAGTATTGTTTACATGTTAATCGTTGATTTGCATAGCCTAATATATGAAGAATGTATGAAAAAATTTATTTTTTATATTTTGCTTTATTTCTTTATATCATCCTCCACTTTCACACATTTTTACCACCATAGACCCAAATGCATAACAGATGTTTTCAAACTCCATCAAGAAATGACAGGCATTTGCTGGGCCTACTCATTGTAATCAAACTCCTGACCCTTCAACAACTCTTTCAGAATCCTGAAGAGATATAAATCAATGTTAACGAAGCATATATTACGAACTATTACCGAATCATTTCTCAGATTATTTACTCAAGAACTTTGCTTGTTCCGGAATACAGGTCTGAATATGAGAAGGCAATACGACTCGAGTTAACAAGGTAACAGCATAACAGGACTGGGCCCCAAACTTACACGCACTTTCTGAGACGAATTTAGGGGATGAAAAATGAAGGAGGGAGAAATCGTTCAACTGAATATTACACTCTTACGAATGCTAAATATAAACCAAACACACATGCTAAAGCTCAACCATCTTTGGCTTTTTAAATAGCAGTCACATTTTTCGTATGCTACTACAGCGTTTGGCAGATCCCACATAAATTAATTTTCATTGCGTTTAGATTAAAGCAAACTGATTGCACATTCCCCCCCCACCCAAAAAAATAAATTAGAAAAATACATGGTGCTGTCTGTTCAGTACATGCCGTTTCCTTCCTTACGCCGTCAACTGATTAGGTTATGTAACATCAAAAATGCACGTGGGTTGACAGAAACAAATGTCATTTCCATCTTACCTGAAGAATCTTCTGTAAACTCCTTTCTCAAACTTATTATTGTTTATATTAACAACACCGGCCTTCACTATCTTAAATTGTCCTGTACAGAAATATATTAAAACACTTTTAAACTTCAATGACAGTTTTTCCACCACCCACACAGCGGACCATTCACAAAATGGCGCAACCATTGCATGGGTCTGGAGATTTAAAAAAAAATAGAACAGAGAACGGAACAGAGGAGAAGCAAAGTGGCTGGCTACAGACTGGAAAATCCATTGTCGATTTCCGGTAGGGGCACCACATTCAGATCATCTCCTGACCTCCTTTCTACTTGCACTCCCATCCTTTTCCTGAGGATAAAACGGTGGGAGCGTGAATTTCAATTGTTGATGCTATTAAGTAAACCACGAAAACAAATTTCGTTAAAAATGGTAAAGAATCGGTTTTCCAACGTCGTTTCCAATGGCATCTGAATGATCACCTGATGTAAATTGGCGTCTTTTCGAGACGACATGACGCTTGGCATCGGTTTTCAAACGTCGTGTACGATGACATCCCGATGTTCACTAAGAATGAACAACATTCTGTAGTACATTTTTCATGGTATGAAACAGCGAAAGGGGAGAAGTATATGATACTGATAATTAATTGGCTGCTGAGGGCGGACAAAACTGTTTGCCACAATGAACCATTCATGAGTGAATGAAAATGTTTAAAAGTGGTTGATCAAGTGCTGATGATGCAGACAGGTTGGGATGACTATTCACATTCACATATAAACAAAACACTGCACACTGAGGGTGCAAGTTTGCCAATGAAAAATTGACGGCTTCATATGCAGCTAAAAAGAATTCTTCTCTCAGCAGAAATACAGTCTAGTGCCTTGATGGAACAAGTGCATCAAAATGCAGAAAAAATGTAAAAAAATCATGAATATGGCGTCTTTGCATCAGCATCAGTTGTAACTTTTTTTTTAATCTCCCTCAAACACCTGCAAATTGTTCATTACAATTATTATTGCTATTGGAAGTGGCTAATACACTTAAAGATGTAAAGGTTCAGAATGACTGATTTATACAAGACTATAAAAGAAATTCGAAGATTGTGAAGAATGTGTTCAGTCTATTCCTTTGTGGCTGAAGTAGAGAGCACAAGAGCAGGAAACATGTTTGATGATCTTATAGACAGCTGACCATGTTAGTGAAAGTACGTCAAGCAGAAACAAAGGAAAAGGAAAGTCAGAATAAATGATAGTTGCTCTATTTTTCTGGATATTAGGTTGCTAGGAGAGGTGGTCTAGTTCAGGGGTCGTCAACCTTGTCCCTACCGCCCACTAGTGGACGATTCAAGCTTTCATGGTGGGCGGTGGCGGTTTTTGTCCGTTGTTACAAATTTTGTTCTTCCTCCATATATCAAATACATTGCCAACAACTTAGCGAGTTTGACTTTTTAAAATATGCTTTTGCAATTTACTTTTGAATTCCATCTCTAAACTTTGAATATAGATAATAATTCACCGGACACTTCTCGAAGTATACTCGTGGACGAGGGAGCAACGAATGAGCTCCGCAGCCAAAGGCACGAGTTTAGTGCGCATAACGAGGGGGCTTACCACCGGTCATCACTCAGTCTTCAAGCTGTACCTCCTTCATGGTGATGGGCAGTACGTGCGGCACCGGTGGGCGGTAAGGAAATTTTACCATCAACAAAGATACAAAAGTGGGCGGTAGGTATAAAAAGGTTGACGACCGCTGGTCTAGTTCAACAGTATGTACTGATGAAAGTGGCCAGATGGTTTACGTACAAAAGCACCAAGCTACTAAGGTAATTAAAGTGTTAAAATAAATAAATCAGACAGGGTCCTCCAAAGAAGCTTGGGAAAACTTCTGAAAAGACGGAATGGTTCTCTTTTGTAATACCTGTGCTAGACCAACCACGTGTAATAATGAAATGACGACGACTTCATGATAAATATTAAGTCACTAATATGCAATAATTTTATTTTATGGAGGAAAATGGGGTAAACATCTGTAACGAAGAAATAAACTCTGTCGAAGAAAACCATACAGCATATTTACTACAATAAGAGTTACCACAGAAATATGAGTCACATGTACATAAAGTCATGGGTGTGAATATTGGACACGATATGTTAACAATACATAAAATGAATATTCCATAAAAAGTTTTCAAATTCATTTACAAGTACAAAATAATATATACGAGGGTCGCTCATTAAGTAATGCCCCACATTTTTTTTCTCAGCCAATAATGAAGATAGAAAAGTGTACTTTTACATGCTTGAGATTTGATGTTTCCCGCGTTCGTGTACGGAGTTTCAAATGAATCCAACCGATAGCGGAGCTGTAGTGAACTGTTAAAATGGCGTCTGTGAACGACTCTCGTTACAAGCAACGAGCTGTAATTGAATTCCTTGTTGCTGAAAAAGAAACGGTGGTGAACATTCATAAACGTTTGTGTGCTGTGTATGGAAGCTGTGCAGTCGATAGGAGCACCGTTGGTCGCTGGGCTAAGAGAGTTAAAGCTTCAGGAAGTGAAGAAACCGAGCTCCGTGATCTGCCGCGCTCTGGGCGTCCTGCCACAGCCACCACTCCAGACATGTTGAACCGCGCGGATGCCATTATTCGTGAGGATCGGCGCATCACAACTCGACAATTGGCCCAACAGCTTTCAGTCAGCAATGGAAGTGTGATTGCAATTATCCAGGCTCTCGCATATTCGAAGGTGTGCGCAAGATGGGTTCCACGAAGTCTCACAGCAGACCACAGGATTCAAAGGAAAACGATTTCTTCTGAATTGTTGGAGCGTTTTGATGCTGAGGGAGAGGTCTTTCTGTCCCGGATCATTACAGGTGACGAAACCTGGATACACCACTTTGAGCCAGAGACAAAAAGGCAGTCAATGGAGTGGCATCATCCTCAATCACCGAGAAAGAAGAAATTCAAGACAACTCCCTCCGCCGGAAAAGTCATGATGACTGTCTTTTGGGACAGTGATGGGGTCATTCTTGTGGATGTGATGCCAAGAGGTGCGACCATCAATTCAGACGCGTACATCAGGACCCTGAAAACCCTCAAGAAGCGTTTTCGACGAGTTCGGCCTCACAAGCATCCAGCAGAAATTTTGCTCCTGCACGACAATGCACGCCCTCACACAAGTCTGAGAACCCGGGAAGAAATCACCAAATTGGGTTGGACGGTGCTACCCCATCCACCCTACAGTCCAGATCTGGCACCCTCCGACTTCCATCTCTTTGGGCCACTTAAAGATGCTATCCGCGGAACAAGATTTGAAGATGACGAGAGCGTGATTCAAGCAGTGAGGACATGGCTACGTGCACAGGACAAGAGCTGGTACCGGCAAGGCATGCATGCACTTCTTCCACGCTGGCGTAAAACCGTACAAGTTGATGGGGACTATGTGGAAAAATAGTATGTGTAAAGGAAACATTGATTTATATTGTCACTAAATTTGAGTCATCTTGAATAAATATGTTCTGAGGAAAAAAATGTGGGGCATTACTTAATGAGCGACCCTCGTAAAATTAAATAAAAACTAATATAAAGTGGGAAGGCAATAAAAATATTTAACTTTTTTAAAAAATCAAAACACGTCAGTCTAAATTCTTGTCACATTAGAATATGTGATATCCTTACGAGATAGCTGTCGGTATGTAGATATGCAGGCAGTAAAACTGCTAAGCACCATAAATAATTCATAAAACAAAATAGCATGCCATACTCGCTCATGTAATAGCTTCACATTTTTTTACTTTACGAGATTTGAGGTTTACACGATGGTAAATCCAGGTTATGGTCCCTTGTATGTGGTTACCAATATTTCTGAAAAACTTCTGCCCTGAAGATGAAGGCATACAATAAGTTCTTTAAAGCATTAGTATCCACCTATGAGACTATGTGGTGTCATAACCCAGACGATCACAAAAATATTATTTTCCTTTGTTTCGTAGCTGCAAATTTGGCAGTTATTTAGCCATTCACATATAAACAACAATTAAAGTTAATACTTCGGGACTATGAAATAATTGTGGAAAAATGAACTTCAGTTTCAAATACAAAATGCTTTCAAAATGCATTCTTTGCAATTCTCTAGATCTTATTTTTATTTACACTCATTTATCGTAGTTAAAAGTGTATTGTTGACAGAGCTACCAATCAAAAGGAAGGGCGCAAACTGCGTAAATGAATAAATTACTTTTCCCTGCATTTGCTTACATACCTCACTGAAAAATGTTTCTAATTAAAGTTCCAGACGCTATACAGATCTATTTTTTGCTATAAACCAGTTTTATACAGTGAAGACACGTTTTAAAAAATTATATACAGATTAGAGCTTCATAGGGGTCATAACATAACAATATGCATTAAAATAAAATCTGCCCAGCAATTTCTGGTATAGACCTCGTACACATAACTTTATCTTAGTGATCAAGTTCTTCGAGACAAACGAAGGCAGATGGTCACGACTTTATTACGTATTCACTTAATGTACAGAGTGAAAATTATGCGCAAAAACAATAAATTGTAAGATATTGTACAAAGCAGTAAAATGAAAACAATATATGAATATATCTCACTTAACCTCTGTGGACTCTTGCTTTGGTATGTTCTTTCTCATTCCTTTCCTATTTTTAGAAGCACCTGAGTGATCGAACACGTAACAGCGTCATCTCAAGGATGAATTGCAATGCATAATTTCAATTCATTTCTTTTCTATTGTATTTACATAATAGAATTTCTGTCCCCCACAAAATAATTGTTTAACATATTCATGAGTAAATGAATCCTAGAGGGGGACAAAAAAATATTATGACATATTTAAGATGTAAAATTTCCTTTGAAGCTTCGCTCTATTGAGGCTAGCGAGAACTATAAAATAATAATTATTCAATTAATTATCTGTTCCATGGCAATAAACCTTGAGATTCACAAAAAGGTGGAGAATATGTTAAACAACTGAATAAATAACAACCATGCAAGGAACAACCTACAGTACGGAGTTTGTCCAAATATGAAATGTTATATGCACAGCACCAGAATAATGAATCTACAGAATGAACTGCAGATAAATCTCTGCAGTTTTCGGAGTTGTACTGGCTATGATTTTGCACCATTATTGTGATACTGTCAAAGTGATTATAAATTCTGCAATAATATTAAAAACTTCAATAGAATATGCAGCTCTGACCAAATAAAGTTTCTTAAGTACACATGTAACAACATGAGAAATAATTTGGATCTGTATTTCTAATGTCACCTTCTTATTTCTTTGTAGTTGCCTTTATGAACAAATGTACGTATTTAATATTTTCTATGACAAAATTTTCTGGACAATCAGTTTTGTTTTAAATTTTTATTGTAACGTATGAATTTAATTTGTGGGGGTGCTGCAAGTGTTTAGCTCAACATATCTCTTTAATGACAATGCCATTCACATAAGATAAGCAAAGAAGATAAGACTATATATCTTTTTGTAACACGGATTGTTAAAAACTGTCCCTACGATTAGCCCGTGGCCACCACATGAGCATGTATAGTAAAAATTAAAGATTAAAACTTGTAGGTACAGTGAAGTACAATAATGCAAGATCATAATTAACCAAAACATAATGATAAAAAAAATTATCAATTTGGAACCTCCACACTGATTGTATGTTCGACGACGACAATGATGTGCGTTGTTTTCCAAATTTCTTCTTCCCACTTTTAATAATGTTAAGTGTGGATAGCTACTTGTTGCTTTAAGTAGGCACCTTGGAAAAATATGCCGCACGGCAACCAACAAATGGGGGTGAGGAAGCTTTCTTCATATTCTTCTGTTCTTGCGAGCGAGACATGGAAACCAAGGATGCAACTCTCAATATCACGGATGGCACCATGTTCTCGAGGCAATAATTACATTAAAAAAAGTTAAATGTCTGACTCTGATTGACTGAGGTTGCAAATCAATATCCATTTCATTTAAGATATGACGTTTCGGCATGTTATTGTCAATACATGAAAAGGTTTGAGAGGACGAAAGGGAAGGGTAGGGTTCATAAAAACTACAGCATCTTTCTTCTTTCTTGTAATATACTTCACATCACCATCATTTAAAATATTATTTTTTTGTTCCTCTCCTAACGTACTCTTGAGTTGCCTACATTTTCCAATACAACACAACTACACAAACAATCACTTCTCTACAACACACTCTCATGCACACTCTCGAGTTGATAACGCTCCTCCAGGCAGTGGGCGGGCAGTGGGCTGGGGCCGGACGGGCACTAGCGTCAATTTGCATAGTGATCGAAGGAGCCCAAGTACTCGAGGGCGGCTCGGTAACAGAACTGATACTGATCCTGAAATTAAGCACATCACATAGAGTTAACAATCCTTAGTGAAGAAAAGAAATCAGAAGCTATTTCATAACTTATTCAAACCTAGAAAAATCAAATTACATGGTAACTTTTCATCTACTAAAATTAAATAAATAAATCCAAAACCAGGACATTAGGCCTACTTTAACCCTTCAAGCCAAAGTTCATATAAATAATATTTGACTCCATTATAAAATTAATTAGTTAATGGTGTTCAAAGAAATACTCACTGTTCAGTCTGAGAATCATATATATCCCACAGACACACTCTGGCCAAAAAGCATAGTCACCAATTGATAAAGCAGGTGTCATATGTAATTACCACTGGCATTTAAAGGGATAAAAACAATTAAATGAAACCAGAACCTTGACATTAGGCAAAATATGTAACTAAGTGCACTACAATGAAATGCTGACCATCTGTCCTGTAATAATTCTACTGAAATTCTTAGACTGTTATATAAGCTAATACCTCTGTCTGGACCATGGCTGGGCGCTGTGTGCGCAGAATGCGTACAGTTTGGAACACATCCACAACTCCTTCGTATTGCATGCGTTCCAGTACTATGCTTAATGTGATGAACACACCTGTGCGTCCCACACCAGCACTAAAACAAGCGCACACCAAATCATATTCATATGAGATTTTATTAATTTTATTTCTATTGACTCTTGTAGCTTTATATTAACAATGAAATGAGCATATTTAGGATTTTATTTTATTGCTTCTTGCTTTCCATTTCATTCAGCCAACTGTGACTATGGTGTGAGTCATCAGACCATCAAACATATTGTGCAGGAATGTCACCTGAGGGCATACCCAGGGGAACAATCGGATTTCCTCCTGGCCTCTCCACCACCACTTGAATGGATTGCCAATCTCGACCTAAAATTATAGTACTGTATTCTAGTATATTATATTTGTAATGTCCATCGTATTCTTGTATTTCATGTGTTGTAATATAGCCGTAAGATAAATAAAATTCCATTTTATTTAATTTTATGGAAATGTTATATTAAATTACTTGTAATTATGATGAAATTATTTTTATTTCAATGACCATGTTCCACCTGCAGTGCATGGTTATTCTGCTCACAATAGTGAAACAATTTAAAAAATAATGTTTCCACAACTATAGGACCTTGCACATAACATGGCCAATTAATAAGAGTGATTACTATGTTATATGAAAATTACTCCATTTCAAATGCAGACATTATGTAGCTGAAATGGGATCAAAAGATGTTAACGAGTGATAAATAGGGTAAGAATTCTAAAGGTGATAGTCATGGCCTATTTCATTGTACTATCCTCACACATACATGGAGAGATTCATAAAAGCCCTAAGAGACCTCAGTTAGAATAGCCAGCATCCTGGCCGAGATGGTACATCCGAAATGTAAGTCTACAGAGATACAACTGCCCAAAGGCACCGACTTCCCAGCATGGAATTACTGAAGGTTACCGAGAGACACATACCTGCAATGGACAGTAATGGGGCCATCTTGACCAAATTGCTCCTTTGTCTTGTGAACTTGACCAATGAAATCTATAAATCCATCACCAGATTTGGGCACACCTTGCTCTGGCCAGTCAATAAACTGGAACTGACGCACAGTACGTGAGCTGCCATCACGTGCATCAGTCACTTTGAACTCACGCAGTATATACTGTGGCATGTTGTATTCAGCAATGGGATCCACTACAAAGCATTGGTATCGCACTGAACGGTCACTGGGCCAGTACTGGTGGCATTTCTCCTATAAAGACATTTATATTATTAAAAAGAGACTAAGAAAGGAGCCATTTATAAGTACAATACTCCACATCCTCTCTTGAAACAACTGGGATGACATTTTTCTCATATACAGTGAAACCTCTATCCATCGTTCACACTTCAAGTGAAATGCAAGAAATATTATGACTGCAAACTGCACATTGAAATGGCATCATCTTAATTAGAAACATACCTCACAAAAACAAGGTCAGAAATTTGTATTCTATGGAGTACACAAAATCCCATAGGGTTTTTTTATGCCACACAATACTTAACTTTCTCTGAAGTCAGTGGTTCTTAACCTTTTGGTTCTTGTGGCACACCTGTGATATTTTTTGGCACACTAGAAGTACAATAGAGAACTAAAATTTATAATAAGAGTATACCAATTTTTAAGTAATGTAATTCATTGTATAAATATATAAAATTATCATAGAGCAAAAAATAATTATGTTTAACTAATTACTGAAACACTCAATTAAGTTAATACTGGGATACTGGGTACTGGGAACGACCCATTCTTCAAGTGCCTGAGCACTGCGGGTCCCAACTTTTCATTGGCTTGATCTATAGACATTCGGTAGGACTCCTTGGATGAGGGATCGGCCCATCGCAAGGCCTCTACCTGTACACAGGACAGCACATACAGAAAGACGCGGACAAACATCCATGGTTTGAGTGGGATTCAAACCCACGGTCCCAGCGACCAAGCGGCACAAGGCCCACACCTCAGACTGCACGGCCACTGCAGACCCCATTAAGGTTAATAATGTGATATTAACAGTTATTTGAATTTTTAGTGTGCATATTTAATTTTGTAAAGGTTTCTATTCAAAGCCTCACAGCACATTTGGAAAAAGTTCATGGCACAGCAGGTGAGAACCACTGCACTAACTGTATACAACAGCAACAATCAAAAATAAAAGCAACCTTCCATTTGATATCATTACTCTTTTCATGTATTCACATTAATTAATTTGTAAAAATGATGCATTTTCAGACAATGCAAACATATTTATTAAAATAGAATAATAATTTACAGTACACAGTAATTCACAGATAGATGTGACAGAAAAGCAAAACAGGCACATAAGGTGTTGTTCTCTTACAACAGAATGTAAAGAACATCCAAATAATTATCTCCTGGGTTACAGAATGTATAAATAATACTCACCCTTCCCATTTCTTTGAGTTTTGTAAGCATAACAACAATAGTTGAATTGTGTTCCCAGAGCATCCTCCAAAAGTCCTCAGTTGTATCTAGAAGTGGGCCTTGCGTCGCAATGTAGGCTGTTCGGTACCGATAACCATCAATAAAACTGGCATTTATATAATCAGAGCCCTCTATGGCACGTACAGGTGTCAAACACACCCGTGTTGATTCAAATGGCAAGATGTGCACCAATCGATTCTTATGCTTGTTGCAGGGCAAGTTTGCACTGATAAACCGTGTGGAGTCAGCCTTGATATTTGATAGTTTCTGTAACATAAAGAAACGATGTTCGTTACACTCTTCAGATCCATTTAATTAATCCATGAGCATGCTACAAGAGATACCATTTGTCCTTAGATCATATGTCAATATTGCGGACAGATTTTTTTTAGTGAAGATTTTTGAAGTCCACATTGGCAATACTACTACTACTGTCAGTTTCATGATGAACACAGTGAACACAGGCTGCAACAGTAGCATTACATATGCTAGATTTAAAGTTTCGAGACACTAGCAGAAATATTGGTGGGCGCAGGTGATTATTAGCATAAATTAACACAATGAGAACATTTTGAAAGTAATGCTGACCTTGAATTCAAGCTCCATTCCTGTGATGTTTTCCCCAGTTTCAGGCAGCATCAATTTCTGAATATGAGTGTGTAAATTCCGGGCAGCCACTTCAGTGTTACCACAAATCACAGCTTCGAGCAGTGCATCATGGATGAATATGTATTGGTCCTCCGTCTGTCCACAATAAAATTTAATGTTAGTTTGTAAGACAACAATTCAACTGAACTGTAAACATATGGGTAAAGAAAAAGCTATTCCTGTGTTCAAGAATTATATTACAGAAATCAACTGATAAATAAAAATAGTCGGCAAATGAAAGAAGTTTGAACTGGCTTATCTCTATGTAGCTGTACTAAAATAAATTTTCACATAGTCATATATAAAATCTGCAACATTCTTGTGCACTGTCCTACCACTATTTCCATCTTAAATTTATGATGAAAAATTGATATTTTGTTATCAGTTCTTGAGATGGAACAAATTTCTGACAAACCTAGTGTCATGATATGGCAGAGGATCTTTGATCACTGAAAAGAGATATGTCACAAAGGAAAATTGTAATTTCTTTCTTCAATTAAATTATTAAGACAACGTACTTAACAGACTATTGGCAACAAAATCTGACCTGAACCATGTAGTTACGTTGTGCTCTGAGGCAAGTCACGTGACCATAGATGTCAATCATTTTCTCATGACGCATTCTCTCCAGCATCGAGTCAATAACAATAAAACAACCTGTCCGTCCAACACCAGCACTGTAAAAATAATAAGTCAGTGTTACCACTCTTCTTAAATAAATATAAGTTGGACAGGATGTCTATGATGTGGACTTATCCAAAACAGAGGTGCCAATCCCAGGTAACTAGACCACCGGACCCTGTCCTGGGCCAACAAAATCCAGTCTCCTTCAACTCCTATCTCCCATAGATCCCGCCTGAGATTATCCTCCCATCTACGTCTAGGTCTCCCCAGCAGCCTCTTCCCCCCAGGCTTCCCAACCAATACCCAGTGCACACCTCTTGTACCATCCATGCGCGCTACATTCCCCGCCCATCTCATTCTTCTCGACTTAATCACCCTGACAATATTGGGGGAGGAGTACAGATTTTTAAGCTCATCATTATGCAGTTTTCTCCATGCCCCATCGTCTTCTCTCCTAGGACCAAATATCAGAAACCCAGTATGCAATATCTATTATGTTGAATTACATTTCTGCTTAATACATAAGGTTGTTGCTGGCTAATTCTTTATGTCATATAACTGATTATTCTTTGTAGTACTAAGAAGAAGTGCTATTCTATTTGCAACTGTTACTGATTATTAGAAGACAAAAGCTACCTGAACCATATAACATCGGAAAAAGCCTAAGTGGACTTTCTATGAATGTAGTGCAAAACCATCCTTATTAGCCATAATACTGAGAACGGTAAAGTAACTTTAAAAATGTCCTTCTCACTTATTCCTGTTTCACTTATAGAGGTTTACACGTGCCTGTTGATGTCAGGTTGCTATAGAGCCATAAGATACAGATATTTACAAAGAGATAAATAAAATTAATCTGGCACAGTGTGAAATCTGCATCCTGCATGCCGACTAGCTGGAAAGGGGGTCTAGAAGCAGGTATTTATGGTACCTTCCCATATCATAAACATGTTAAGACTGACCTACAATGAACCACCATTGGACCTGCATCAGGAGGGTTCATGTTGCGAACACGACGTAGGAACTGCAGGAAAGGAGCAGGGTGATCAGGCACACCATGGTCAGGCCACGCTGTAAACTGGAACTGTTTTATCTCCCGTCGTTCTGAATAGCCAGCCTGCAACACGTGATTTGGATACTTGTATCTTCCAAGAACTTAAAAGCACTAAACAGGATTATTTTACTATTGTTTGCCTATAAGCTATGTATGACAGCTTCTCTTAGGGATGTATTTAGACATAAAATTACAGTAATACTGCATTTATCCAAATACAATATACCCTGAATAAGACATCCTACATCAACTTTTTTTTAGTATTTTAAAAAGTAAAAATTATTACTCAAATTAAATTAACACTGATAACTAAATAAATTACAGAATACAGAAGAAACTAGAAAGAACAGAAACTGAAAAGAAAGAAGATATGACAGAATTCATAAAAAGATTTTAAATTATGAATGAGAAGGAAAAATAAGTTTAAGAACACCTCAAAAATTATGGAAGAACTGTTCTCTAATTTCTGTAACAGGTGTCAATATGCTTATTGCTGGAAAAGATGATGATAAAGAGGATTAACAGAGTGAAGAGTGATGACCTTGTAAATCTGAAAGGTGCGTATGCAATAAGTGGCCAGCTCCTGGACATCAGTGATTGTGACTGTCATGGCACCATATGTATCAGTTCCTCTTGTGGGCCAATACTGGTCACATTTGATGCGTGTCCTCTCCTCTAACTTTGTCATCATCACTATTGTGGCCGAGCGCAACTCCCAGCACATGCGCCAAAAGTCAGCAAAGGTATCTTGAAGAGGACCCTGAAACCCAACCACATGTAATGTGATGAGATGTTAACGAGAGCGGAAAAATGTACTGCAATTTGGAGCACATATATAATCAAAATGCAATCTCTTAGACAATGCATACCACACTGGTCTTGACGTTTGTTTAATGCAGACACAACTGCATTGAAGTTTTCCATCCAACAGTGTAACTTTAATTTCTTTACATTACTCAGTTTTTGTTAAATAAATATTTGAAACCACTCAGATAATTTGCATTCAGTCTGCTACAAATTATGAAGCTTTTGATTAAAAAATTTTCTCCAGCCTCTCAAAACATCTTCCTGTTTACGGCCAAATATTCTCCTCAGAAACAAAATTATGTTACAATTTTTTAGATTTCATTAATCTTTACATTCTTAGACAGTGGATGGGAATAGACAATATCCAACATAATAACAGTGTAGGCAAAATTCTCCAATTCATCAATGTCTTTAAGGGCTAACACAACTGTATGAAGCAATAATCACCTGAGTAGCAACATAGGCATTGTGTTTTCGGTATCCATCACAGTAGTTGGCATTAATGTAGTCGGAACCAAGGATACCATCCACAGGCTGTAGAATAACTCTCGAGTGATCATAAGCAATTACATTGGCATATCGGTTCTTTGGCTTGTTCACCTCCATATTGGAGTGGTCCCATGTAAATTGTTGGCCAGGTTCAATCGACTGCAGACAGAATTAAAACAAACAAAAGGAATTACATGTTAAAGGCTTGCATTTCTTGAACACTATGAATTTTGAATGAATTCAGATTTATGACACTAAGTTACCAATGTTTTGGAGGAACCTTGGTAACCACCTGCAAGTCTGAATGGTGTCCTAACACAGAACATATGAATACCTCAAACCTTACTCATTCATATTAAGTCTGCATGCCTTTCCTACAGCAGAACATCTCCAGTGCCCTTTAACACTTTGAACCAACACTGGTTTGACCTACAATGCAGAAGACCCTCAATTATCCATGGTAATGTTGCAGGAATAATACTACAGATATCTGAAAACAATGGATAATCAATCTGCACTTCATTCATGTAGGAGTACAATCTTTATTAAACTAAAATTATTAAATAACGCCTTCTTCATACATCTTGTAATGGATGTCTTTGTTATCCTAGCAGTTTCACTCTAAATAAGACAATATATTCATATACATTTATTTACATATAATTATCTGAAAAATACTCCTCTAATCTGAAACTTCTAAATGCTGAAAAAAATATCTGTTACTAACTTACAGGGTTCAGGGGCTCAGTGTGAATCAAAAGTCATTATATTCCACATTGGTAATAACTCACATCAGAAACAGTACAACCCAATGTCGAAGCGAAGGTGTAAAGATTTACAGTAAAATAAAGATGCTCAGAATGTTCTGGAGGAGAGTTAAAAACACTGCAATCGATCTACAAAGTGGGTAACTAAGAGTCTTATGTAATTAGAAGCAGGAATTGAATTACATGCCTCATACTCCTGTGAGAACTTCAGGTTGTCATTTGCCTTGAGTCGCTCAATATGATTAGCTAATTCAGAAATAGGAATGGGCGGATGTGAGATCATGCCAGGCGTTTGGAAGTTGAGACGACGCATCTCAACTGGATCTGTTGGAGCATGGCTAGTTCCAATATCAGCAGCCATCAGTGGGCGAGTCACTGCAGCTTGATCAGGTGCCTTGCATGGTTGTCTACGTCTAAAGAACACAATATAAGTGTGTGTTAAATTAGTTTTCTGTAATCCAAAAGCATGTAATTAATAATAATAAACCAACACAGTGCAAAATATAGTATACAAACTTGGTCATCTCCTCTGCACATATGAATAAAACAGGTGGTCTAGTGACCATTGGCAGCTTGTGGATCATTTTGTGCCAGTCTCCATTTTTTAATTAGTGTTATGTTATATATATATATACTTCACCATACTTGGAAAATGTAATATTTATAGTTAAAGTTAGTGACTTTCAGTACCAATAATTTCTACATTTTCTTTTAATAAACACTTATGCCTTCCCTTGTTTTTATCAGGCCTTCTTAAAAAACCATCATTCGACAACATCAATCTATTCACAGACACTTACTTCTTTATAATAAAGAGTATAATCAAACATATGGAAAGCAGTAGAGCAGCAATGATTGGTCCAATGACCCACATCATAGTTGCCTCCTCCATGTTCCTGTCCACTGATACATCTGGGTCTATAGGTCCATCAGGGTTTGGGCGTTTTGGAGGTTCACCTGGAGGAACTTCTCGCATGTCCAGAGATAGGTGTTCTGAGAATGGACTTGATGTGTACAGATGCTGGAACAGTGACAATATGTGCTCAAATTCTACATAAAAAAGAAATCTCATTAAGCCATATGAACAATGATGAAAGAACAGAATTCTGAAATTAGGAATAAAGAATATTTGCCAGACATAACTGCTTAAGTGTCTGATGGAAAAATCCCTGTCCACTGTCCATTACACAGATGCTGCACTTGTATTACCAAAGAAGGTGGCTTCGGGGGTCCTTGTTGCCTCCATCATCAGGGCAATCAGGACCCTGATGACTGAGGCAGCGAGGACCTCTGAAACACTGCCATACTTCTACTAGACTACACGGTGTTACAATCTATAAGACAGCCATCTTTGAATTGACTGCTGTGAGAACCTCAAATCCTAATTGTATTACCTTGTTTAATAAATTGAAAGAACATCTGAAGTGTACAGAATGCTTGTGGAAACTTGTAAAATTATATTATTTGTAAATAATACAAATCCTTCAGAGGGATACAGTTACTTCAAATCCTGCAGCATTCCACTTAACTCCATCTAGGAGAGTATAAAAGAATAATTTTAAAATCCTGTATGTTAAAGGCAAAATACACAGTACTGAAGAGAAAACTTTTATCAAAGTTAAAGATGTTTCACAAAATATAAGCTGGAATGAATCTCTGCAGTTCCTTTGCACCATGTGTGTTGTGGATGACGCCTCCAGATATGGGTCAAAGTCAGCCAGGCCTCCATCCTCCTGGCTAGGGTGGTCATAATTCAGAGTTTTAAATTTTAACCTCACTCACATGGGGATTTTAATTTTCTCTGATGATAGGATAAATACAGCTGGCAAAGAAAAACTGTAACTTCTTTAAATTTTTAGACAGAAAGCAGAAAGGCAAAAGATTCTGAACTTAATGGTAATAACAATTCCCCAAATAAAATGTGATGTTAACTTCTTCATGAATATAATTCTGATTTCTTATTATCAAATATTTGTCTAAAATTCTGAAGTTTTCTTAAGTGTTGAACAGAAGACAACATCAAACTATATGAGGAAACAAAGTTTAACTGTGACTATAACATAATGGCTTTCACCTACAGTCATTTTAATGTACAAATAATCTGCCGAGGTAATAAAGTATTTCAGTCTGCTTTATACAACACCATACTGCTTGTACATACCTTCTGTGGAGTATCAACAACTGCACGAACAAAGATGCGGTATTTCTTGCCACGCTCTAGTTTGCGATTTGTAAAACCTTCATTTGTTTCACCACTTCCAAGATGGAAGGTGTAGGGGATGTTACGTTGTGGAAACTTGGCAGCAATGTATGGTGCATTCTCACGTTCCTGTTTGTTTCCTTTGTTGGCAATCAGCTGAAAAATTATTAATCCATAAGTACAATAGAATTATGTAGTGATTTCTGGCAGATATACAAAAAATCAGAATCCTACAGAAAATAAACTGAAATGAAACATACTTCTAGCAAGTAATCTTACTTCGGTGAAAATGTATTAATGGTTCATTTCAAATGAATAAATATTAAAGTAAAATAAATACCATAAATCACAAAAACTAATGCCAGTCACTTATAATTAATTAGCAACAATATTCTGTTGAAACCTAAGAGATCCATGCTTTGGTTACTGCGTTTATGAGTGTGTTCACCAGTTTTGCATTTTTTATATTAGGGGAGGGGGTATTTGTGTTTGGCAAGGACAATGCAATCAACTTCTAAGGCAGGTGTACCAACAGGGAAAAATACAGTTTACAATAAACTGATAAGATGATGAAGACAAAAACCCACCTGATTTTTCACTTTCACAAGTTTTGACTTGTCAGATTTTAAGAATAATTTTGGCTTATGTAACAATGCCATGTCAGTTGTGTAGGTTATATACTGTCAAAAGGAAGGATGCCTGTGAATGACAAACTGCAAGGGATGTGGAAAGACACAGTCCTCAGGTGCAGACTATTTTAAGGTATTATCCCAGGGTTTGCCTGGAGGAAATGAGGAGAGACACACTCAGCCAAGACAGTTAATATCCAGGTAGAGATTTAAACCTCAGATGTCCCAAACATTAAGACGTGTCAACAACTATACTGTATTATTATATTAAAGTGATAGGAATAGTTACTTGATTTTACAAGTTATACTAAAATATTGTACTTACAGGGTCTACACAAAAATATACCCCTCCCCCAAATGCACAATCAGTTACCTTTTAAATGTCCAATGTCATCAAAGGGTCAAATCACTGTTAAAAACAAAGAAAGAGTCTTGATAATGATTTTTCTATGTAAGAAAACATTGCATGCATAACACAACTCTACGTGCCTCTTCCGTAAGAAACTGGTCTGGGTTCTTCTGGGCATTGAGCTTGTCTTCTGGGACAACAATAAGGTAGTAGTGACTAATGGGGCCATACTCCTCTGATGCTTGGGGCAAGATGACCTGAATCTCTGCACTGTTTACAACTCCATAAAAGTCTGGCTTTACCATAGGCTGAGGAGCTGAAAATATTAGAAAAAATTAATTCCCAGTAACTCTGCATCTATGAAATATCCTCAAAGTTATGGATCGAAACAATTTCTCTTTAGTGAGAACTCTAGCTGTCTGTATTAAAATAAAAATTAAATTCTTCACTTTCTTTACTTATTACAGGCTACTAAAATCTTATCAAAGAATATGAGCAAGTCAAAACAATTTTGTTATTGAAGCCGCTTGTTTACATATCAGCCATTTCTTTATGAGATTGGTCTTCTGGGTTTGACACTATGTTGACTCTTGATCATCTTCAGGGCTGAATATGCAGACAATATGTTTCTCAAAAACACTGGGACCAATCTGACCTGAGATCTATGCCTAACAAGAATAATACAAATTTAATGATTTATTTCTGTGCATAATTTTCACTAAATGTATTCCCAATACATTAAATCAGCCAGATATAATGTCAAAATTTTACACTCATTATGTTTGCATTTTTTTAACACATAAAAGAAACATTACATACAAAATCTGTTTGTATATTTAAATTATAATCAAACTCAACACAACATTTTACATGCTTACCTCATATGACTCTATAGTTATCATTACCAAGAGGAAAGCTAAATACAGATTAAAGCAAGGGAAAAGTAGGTTAAAAACAATTTATCTCTCACAGATTGTACAGTTTTTCAATCACAAAATTAACCTCTCATATTCAACAATATAACATGGATAAGAGGCACAGACCTGCCATCTGTGTTGTTACGGTAATCTTAGTAGGGGGACGATACTGGTGGTCTGACGGGATGGCACTGACATTCACATTATACGTCGTGAATGGAGACAGTTCATTGATAGTGTGGCTCTGAACAGATGGCTCCAGCATTATTAAACGACGGGGAACACTCTGCATCTGTGTGATGCCTTGTGAATCTACAAATTCCTTCACTGCATCAAACGAAATCTGGAAGACAAAAACATCATTTCCATATTATTACTAAGCACTCTGTACAGTTCAAAAACCTAAAACAATGAAATCAGGAGAGGGGCAGCGATGGATATATGGTGTATAACTGAACTTATATTTAGTATATTTGAGGATAAGACCTTGTTTGTGAATTGGTACATTAAGATAATATATTTCGCATATTATTTTCTTAAGTCTAAAAAAATGGCATCAACTAAAAATGCTGTCCCGGATGTTAAAGGAATTGTAGTGGGTTATAGTCTGAGCATGAGGAACAAGCAAGATGACAGATATTCAGCTTGGCTGGGCAACATTTGTTCTCTGTCATTTGCAATACATCATGTGATCTGTCGCATGACCTTGCAGCAGTACAAATGCAACATAAGACATACATTGCTATGCTGAAGAAACATGATGGTCAAGATATAAACAGAGATTGTGATCTGATTTTAAATAATGTATCTGTGGATTTGATAAGTGATGATTTACTTTGCTCAAAACTTATTATTTGTAAAGTTTTAAATAAAATTATAGTATGGAACATAACAAAGTTTAATAAATACATGAAAATAAGATGAAAGGCATTTTATCATTATCAATTTACATGATACAGGCATTAATCAAATTATTCAAGAAGATTTTCAGTTTTACAAGTGTAGAAGACAGTGAAACTCCCCATATGACAGACCATAATCATAAATCCTCATATGAATTATGCACTCATATCCGTGATCTAACATTTTGGAAAAACATTATGACTCTGTGATGAAATACAGTACATATATCACTTTACTAACCATCACACTCATTACATAACATATCAAATAATAAATTCAAGTGACAAGAAGTCTGAAAATTGGAATCAACGAAGAAACACTTTTCTATATGGATATAAAGTAACCTGAATTAATACGTCTGAAATCTTGCCCACGCATGTTGAAATGTGACAATTACTAAAAGATATTTTAAGTGAAGAATATAATATTTCCAAAATAAAACTGAATTCAATAATTTTACACTATTTTTTGGCATTTAGATTCAATTCAGCATTTCTGTTCTTGTACGCTGTTCAGAGAAATCATGCTGGAAATATTATGAGTCTACATGTTAATCCATAACACAATAATTTAGAAGAATTAAACTTATTCAGAATGCACTGATGCATTAATAACCCTCGAAAGCTAATATAACAAGATAACTGAGAAACCTTGTATTTATTTATGGTTTATTTAATGATGCTGTCAGTAGCTCAGACTATACAGTATTAAATAACAGAATTATTAATAAGTAATGAATTGAAAAGGATATGGAAGAAAGCATTCATGGCCTAATTTAAGGTATTATCTTGGTATCTGCCCTGGTGGGGACTCAGGAAAACCATGAAAAACCTTGGACAGGATAGCTGGTATCTAGGCTGAGATTTGAAGCAGGGCCTTCTGGATATGAAATAGGAGCACTAATCATTCAGCCTCCATATTTGAAAGGAAAACATTTCACCACAGACAATACATACCTTGTAATTGATGGGATTCAATCTAATTGGTGGGGACCATGACAAAGTCATACTGTGAGTGTTGACATCGTGAGCCCGCAGATTCAGGGGCACATCTTCAGGTTTCACCTTAACAGTGACTTTCTCAGACAAACGCCCAAGGCCTGTCCTTGTTTGTGCAGCAACTGCAATAGCATACTGAGCATACTTCTCAAGGTTTACCAGATCTGCTGACTCAGTTAAACCAACAATCTTCTGCTGCCACTCATCAAGATCCTCCACTGCAGTCATAGTATAGAAGATCTGAAATATTCAACAGGTGCCACAAAAGTTTTTTAAAAAGCTGAACATTATTAACGCATTACAGAAATACAGCCTGTTGTCTGCTACCTGTATCAGCCAGCCACATTGCAGAAATATGCACCTTATTATGTGTATTTTAAGTTATAACATGTAATGCAGCTCACAAATCTAGTTAAAAATTTCAGCGCATTTGTCTCTTTTATATGTCCTTACCCTTTGTCCTGTTAACTTTATAATATTTTGTTGTTCTGGGTTGTAATGACCTGTGGACTTGCAGGGCAATACTTAAGTTCCTCCAAAATGTTACTATCTTCCTACAAGCCCACAAAGTGTTACAACCCAGAAGACCAACATCAACATCTTTACTGCTGTTAGAAACTCAATCAAATTTTACACAGAGATAAATTTTTGTTTTTTAAGGTGCCTATGTGTCAAATCCACTGTCCACCAGAGAAGCATTAAACAGAGTTTTCACATACATCCTACTATCCCTCCCTTACAATTAAATTTGTTTTTGTGAACTTAACAGTTGTGTTGCTGCTGGTCACTCACCTGGTAACCAATAACTTTGCTTCTACTGGGTACTGGCTCCCACCACACCTCAACACTCTGATCAGATGTAGCAACAGCCTGGACACTCATAGGGGCACGCACAATGTCACGCTCTGTATGCACTGTAATCTTTTCACTATAAGGTCCCGCACCTTGGCTTGTGTGAGCCCTCACACGGAAAACATAGTCTGTATTCTCCTCCAGATTTGTGAATACTGCCTGAATTATATAACATTGAAATAAAGATAAACTATAAAAACATGGCAATAACAAAATTACAAGAGATTCTATTAAATAGAAAACTTTTATGATAACTACTTTCCTTCTGGCAAGACTAGCAGAAATGTAAACTATTTCAGTGCACAATTCCCACTAGTACAAATTCTGATTATGTTAAATTCACTAAATGTCATATTTGTAAATGTTAACAAATAAAACAATGTTCATATAGAATACGTAGGTATGCTTATCATGCATCTCTATACAGAATTTTGTATGTCTAGCTCCAGCAGCTAATTAATTACCACCCTGAAACCAACACTCAAATATAGGATTTGCCTAGTCATCATGTTATTTTACATTCTACAAATGAAAAATATAATAAAAGTTACATATTTTTCAGTGATGTATTACCACACCAAGTTTCAAGATCCTATACTAAATGGCACTAGTGTTACTCCCAACTGATAAGTTTGCACAAGTGCAAAATATTACTAATGGTAGGAAATTGAAACATACAACTCTGATGTGTCCTCTAGTGACATGATGTTCAACCAAAGATTGCTGTCTTCTGGGTTGTTGCGCCATGTAGGCTGGTAGATTTCCACCAACGGCGCAACAACCCAGAAGACAGCAATCTTCAGACTCACCGCTGTGAAAACCTCAAATCATACATGTTCATCCAAGTTTCACAGAAATCCCACAAATGGTTCAAAAGTTAGTAGGGAGGGACAGACACATGATGATACGATAAACCTGTCTTTTCTTACAAGAAAAGTAAACTAAAAATCTATATCCTTTTGCTATTCTGATATTTCCTTCTGCTGCCAAATCCAGAATGGCTCTGTTGATCATCTATGTGAATAGTGGAGGTCATCTGCTTGTGGGTAAAATCACTGAAGCATGTAGATGTACAAGGATGGGCTGAAAAGCAATGCCTCTGCATAATTCTTGCTGATTTTATGGAATGAGGGACAACCATTAATTCTGAACATTTTATTGAATCCTTCAATAAGTTAGCAAAAATATTCAAAAGAGTTTGGAATAAAAACCACGCAGTCCTTCAACATGACAACACTAGACCTCACATCAGTGCTCGAATACAAGAAGCAACTGAACATCTGGGTTTTTTCCTCTTGCCTCATCCCCCAGGCAACTTGGATTTGGCACTGAGTGATTTTCATATTTTCCCTAGGCTTAATAAATATCTATTGGACCATTCTGTATATGTTATTGTTTCATTGTAAAATTTCTTCCCATTCATGTTTCATTTAAGAGGAGGCATTACTTTTCAGTCCACCCTCATACCTCATTGCTAAGTTAAAATCTAAAAGTTACAGTAGCAGAAATATTTGTCTCTAAAGCACTACAGATGGCAGCCTAATAGGTTGCTGTGTTGTTTTTTAACCATATGCAAGATATCCACTTCCTAACACTCCTCACTTCTGCCCTGAAGATGGGGGCAGTATACTGCTACAAAATTCTGGCATACAGCCAAAATTCATGGGACAGCCATCCAAAAGACCACCATCTTTTTCACATTTCTTTGAAAATCCCAAATTGCACAGTTTAGAGCACTGTTTATAAAAATGTGTAAGTGGAAATATTTATAGACAAGGTAAAAGGAATCTAAAATACATAATTGAAAATATGCAAAATATTGGTTAACACAGTAGTAAAATACAGTAGGGAGACACACATATATGTAGCTGAATTAATATAACAATAAAAATAAAAATGGGGAAAAACAAAGAATAACAAAAGAAATCGTGAAACACAACTTAACTTTGGCAATAAAGGTTGAAAGGAATTATTACATACAGAAGTCATGGCAGACCACACAGACAGAGGTGGAAGAGCTTAACCTCAGAATTATATACCTTTTGGATGAAAAGTAAGAGGGGAAGAAAAAAAAAACTATGAAGAGGGTTTTGAGGTCAACACAAGCTTTAAGTTGCCTAATCTGTAAAAACAAGAAGCAGCAGATACTACATAGGACTGCACAGACCCCACACATTAGACTGCTATACCTTGGTTTGGGTGGTATTTCTGTCTGTGACGGTTGTATGATCCACCTTCTTATGGAATTCAATGTCATAGTGCGTGATCTGCCCATTCCGATGTTCCCTGAGAGGAATGTCCCATGTAACACACACAACATCAGGTGTCTGAAAGTGGTGCGAGATGTTGGTGGGAGGCCCACTTGGGGGACCTTCAGGTGTCAACAGGTACTTAATACTTTCCTGACCAAATCCAATATGATTCTGCCCTGCAACCCGGAACTCGTACTCCACTCCTCGCTCTGCAATGCAAACAGGCAAATAAACATTACAACTTATATAAAGATTGTTAAATGTAGGATATTTCAGTAAAAAATGTGACTGGGTATGGGCCAAACAATCAGGGTTAAACTCCTTAAATAACAAGGATTTCTCACTTCACTGCCACATCCAGACTGAATCTGGAGTCTCTCCTAACCAGTATGTGCTGAGGCATATTGCTCAAGGAATAAAGCAGCTAAGTGTAAAATTGACCACTGACCTCTATCTTATTCTGATGTTAATAATGTGTGAATCTTTACCTCCATGCCCTTATTGTGTGCAACTCACACACAGAACTTTTAATTTTTATGTATTGTTAATATTTTGAAAACTTGATTATTTCTTAATACTGTATCAGTTACTGAGGCTGTCACATCATATGAGATATAAAGTTAACTAGGAATGATGATCATGAGGTACAGGGAGGCAAGTGGTCACAGCCTCTTATATACTCTTTTAATTAAGATATTATCTTATCATTTGTCTACTGGAAATGAGGGAAAATATGCAGAATCTCAGTCCAGACAGATGATATGGATTTCAGTTTGGTACTTAGGTAACCAGAGAATGCAACTTGCATGTTTTACTGCTACATCAACCCATTCTGTGTTAGTACTATTGAGGCAGTCAGTCAAATCAGGAGATTACAATGTTCTGCACAGATAGCTCAGATGAGGATACTAAGAAATGTACACACAAATTTAGCATAAAAAATTGGAGAGATTCCTTCTTGGAAGATTTATGAAATGGAATGGTAACATTAAAATACAAAATGATATTTTCCTGACTTTTTATGAGAACTTCCCTCTGCACATCAAATTTCAATCAGATGGGTCAAATGGTTTTTAAGTTGTAATGTGAATTGGTGGAGATGTAGACAAAAGTTGCCCATTAGTCATTCAATTTATGCATCTTGTGCAAAGAACACGTAAACTATACAATATTTTAAAATTATTATTCAATGTCTAGCAAATGAAACAGAAGTATGTTTGCTAGATGCATGCAGAAGAATGGAACAGTACCAGAGCAATGTCCTTGCATCTGTCACTAAAGATCAAGCACATTGAGTTACAAAAAATTTCTGATTCTTAGACTTTTGATGTACAAATAACAATTCCGCTTACCAAGATCATTTATTTTATGGGAATGGACCATGGCTCCTTTGAACATCTGTTCTTTCAAAGGTTGATCTTTAACCCCATAGCGAAGTCTGTATCCTAAGAGTTCTCCATATGTCTGAGTTGGTCGTCCCCATTCCAGTTCTATACTGACTGTTGGTTCTCGTTCCAGCACTCTGCAGTAATATCAGTTCACATTTAATACATATGGAATAAAAAGGAAAGGGGAAACACTAAAGAAAAAAGTATCTCTACCTGCACTTGGATTTTAACTTATCATATTGGATCCTGGTGTGCGGGATAAGTTTTTTATAAATAATTCTTAACTAATTTACATACTTGAGTAAATAAATGACTCAAGTTCAGAAGAAACATTTAGTACCATTTACATTATTTACATCATTAATAAAAAGAATAGGAATACAAATACAACGTCACCGCAACTTACCCCAAAGACGACAGGTTACAAATGTGTTAAGAAAAGTACAGAGTAAGTACAATCCACACTTTGAGGCCAAGAAGTATGAACTCAGCAGACAGTAAGACAGACCCACTTGGATAAAATCAAATACAACTGAATGCCACAGCAAAGAGAAAAACTATCAATCGAGTGCTGAGGAGTGAATGTGGCAATACAGAGTCAATAGTTACACATTTAAAACCATCATTTAGTCTGCATAGTTAAAATAAAAATGTAGTTCTTCAAAACACGAAAACAACTAGACAAAACAGTTATCAGTTTTACACTTACTTCAGGTTCACAGTTGGCCTGTTTGGTACGCCTCCTGGTGTCTTAACAGTAACTGGTGGGCTGCGGTCACCATCACCTTTCCTGGTGAGTGCTGCAACTTGAACCGAGTACTTGGTGTCTGGCTGCAATCCAGTTACATTCAGTTCTTGAGCACTTCCATCCAGAACATCAAATCTCATTGGATCATTAAGAAGACCTTGTCCCTGCAGATATAAACCAATGTGTTACTTATGAACTAACAACACTCCTACCTGCTATTTATGCAAATAAACATTTAAATTTATACAAATTCATTATTTCCTCATTATCTTCATTACTGCATTATTACCTAATTGCACAAAAGCCTCTTAAACTGAATTCTTATAGTATCAAGACTGACTAAACTCATTTTGATTAGAATCATCCTTTGTATTTTGCATGCTGTTCATATTATAATCAATGGCTGTCAAGACATCATTAACTAGTAAACTTCATGAGCTACAGTACTTCTTGAGAAGATGACTGTCACTCAGCTGGTCAAGAAATTCCTTACCTCTTAGAAACCCCAAAGACTCTGCTACTGTATTCTATCCTGAGCCACATGAATCCACTCCACATCCGCACACCCCATGTAAGTTACATTTTAATATTATATTTATATCTATGCCCAGATATAAACATAATCAGTCTATACATTACACAAACAATGTTTGAAAAGCCAGGATTCAAAACCAAATTTTCAACTGCAAGCAAGAACAAAGCAGAAACACAGGACATGACTTTTGACATTTACTACAAACCTCTTCCTTTGTTTCCTGAACATGTATGTGATAACCACGGATGATGCCATTACGATCTTTTTCCAGTGGAGGTCGCCACTGAACACGGATTGCAGTCGAGTTGATAAAAGTTGCTCGTACATCCTGAGGGTCACCTGGGACTGCAATCAACCACCAAAAATGCTCACATATCCACACAGTAAAGAGAAAAATTCAAGAATTAAAAAAATAATTTCCACACATTCACACACTCATTCTTTGCTATCTTACATGTGCATCAAAAGTGATGAAGGAATATACTTCTGAACAAAAATGTAATTTATTTTAGACTTTATTATATTTAAATTAGCATATATTTGTACTTAATTTTGGAAATTACATGTTATATTTAATTTAACTGTTTGTAACAACTTCAGTAATTCACATCCTTCCCTTATTACAATAAATGTTAAAATCTATCTTTCCTTTAGAAAGATGCTCTCTGTCTGTCACACACCATTCTTTAAACACAAAATAACTCAAAAGCACAACAAAAATATCACCTGCTCTTCTGATCTTTTACAATACCTTTGTTCCACTCCTTGCTTGATGGGAATGCCCAATGAGAAACATTCATCACTACAAGAAACATAAAAGAGCCCTATAATTGCTTCAGCTGCTTTACCAAGAGATTCTTTAATTTAAATTTATTACAGTATTTCATGATCAAATTTAAAATGTGCATAAATATTGAAACATCAAAATGACTTTTCTACATATTTCAATATATAATTACTTTTGTGAACATTTGAATACCAACACATTTACAACAAACCCTTCAAATGCTTAAACTTGTGAAGAAAGAAGATGAAGAACATACCTTGTCATAATGAGATGGCAAGACTACGATTACATTTGTGAACACAACTGAATATGAGAAGAAAGTGCGAGTTACATAAAAAAAAAAAGATAGAAAAAGAAAACAAAAAATTCATACCTGAAAATGCCAGTATCACAAAATACTCTACCAAAAATTCTACGACAGAAACAGTATGTTAACCTTAAATAGTTTCTAAAAGCTCTACAGCACACAAAATATTGAATATAAGTTCCACACAATGAAGAAGTGTTAGTGGCATACTCACTGAGCTTGGTAGTGCGATCGGTAGAGCGACCGGCTGTAGCAACAGATAGTCACGGGAAAAAGTGGGAAAAAAATTGTAATGTAAGTGAGAAAAGTATTTGTTCTTCTTTTCTACATAGCAAAAAATGATCTGCTTTGGCAGTCAATTTTTTTTGTGTGAAAATGTTTTTCCCCTCTCTTGTCACCGGCAAAACATTTAATTGTGGCTGTGATGGTAAAAGTTGTTGCTGCTGTTGTTTTGTCTGCTACAAAAAGAGACATCAGGTGTGTGGCAGTTTTGTATCCCTCTTTGTTCAGAGGAAAATTTCCTTTTATAAAAAAAGTAAAAACATATTCTTTCTAAAGGTTGTGGCTAGCATGCGCAAGTTATATACCGTACAAACAGAGCTACAATAGTAGGAATTCAAAACAATAAATGGAACTGAGTAAGAGAAGAGGATTAAAATACCTTCATATAAATAAGAAACAAAAGTAAATGAACAAGGAAGGACCAAATACATAAACTAAAATGGTAATAACTGCACAAAAGAAATTTTGGAATAGACTACAAATAACAACAGGAAATTTAGTTATACGTGAGAGAATAGAGGACATGAATTTAACAAAATAATAATTAACTTAAAATGGAAGTAAAGAAAAAAGTCTATAAGCAAGTTACTTATCATTTCCCACACGCACACACACCCATACGCATATTTACAAAAACATTTCACACCTGTTATAAAAATACTAGAAAAACACACACACACATCAGTTTGATGAACACACTAGTAAATCCAACTTCAAGGGAAGCCTGACCCAATAAAATGGTTCTGGAATGCAAAAACTTAAGGATTCCATTACATTTACAAAATTAAAAGGTAAATCCTACTGTTCAACATAAAATTAAAGCAATCCTGTAATCCTGTACTAATGTATTAGAACACTAAATATTCCTGTCTTAGTAGTATAAAGTAGAGAAATTGCAAAATAAATTACTCTGTTGGGAAAGTACTATAATTTCACACAAAATATTCTAATATATCCAGATTATTGCTTACATATATCATGACTGCCTCCTTCCACATCCTTACCTGCTCATCATTCATAATCAGCTTCCCATCTCATTTGATGGTATAAACAGTACTGTTAAAACAACAGATAACCTAAAAGTCAAACATGGAAGTGTGCAGAAAGCATGAAACTTAAAATATCTTTATATTGTGGGTAATTTCTAGCAGACACATAGTGTAACTTGAAAAGGTTTTCATTAACATTATCACATTTCCATTAATATATTCCTGTTTAAATGGAATTCCTTGATTCAGAATCACTTTCAGTATTTCTGGTAGCAAGGCTACTCAAGACTGAAGAGAAATATTTCTGATTCTACACTGATTAATTTCTGTCATAATCTGTTTTAATAACCAAGAGACAACATTTGTAATACACAAGAATGTTTGAGTGTGCAAATCTGTGTATCCATTACACATTTCAACCTAACAACGTACCATAATAATGGTATGACATGTGAATAATTCAATTGTAATATTCTAAGAATTTATAATAAGAAAACTAAGCACATCACTTTCACTAATATCAAGAATGCTACTTTGTCATTTTTCCCTTTGTGTGCCGCACAAAATCACACTCTGCATGAATTTCATATCGATGATATATCAGTACATTTTTGTGCAAAAGGTGAAATGCAAAGTTCTTTTAAGTTACCTCTTACGTAAACATCAGGAATTATGACTTAAACATTGTGTTTCCCAAACATTACACAATTTTTTTAGTTATGCGGTGTATATACTAACAAAATTCCCAAAGTTCATATATGACATCATCATGAACATGCTGCAAAGAAACAATCCTTAAACTGCTGGCTATATATACTAATATCACTTTTAGTTTGGCTAATTAACATGAAAAGGACAAGCTTTATCTGCCACTGAGCTCCTCAGTTGCAAACTTGTAAAACAAATGCTCTGGTGATAGCTACTACAGATCTTAACAAGGTTCAAAGTAAATGCATAGCTACAGAATGACTAATAGTCATAACGCAATTCCACAACACCACAAAAAATCAGCTGTGGTCTTCTGGGCTGTGATGATGTGCAGTTTTATATACAGTTACCATCATTTCATCTCCATATTCAGAGCAGAGAACAAAAGGTAATATATTCTTCCAATATGGTGGTAACCATCTACAAAACTAAATAGCTTCACAACCCACAATCCACATTTTCACTGCAATAAAAATATCAAATACTATACTGTCTACACTGATAATGTAGAAATGAAAGAACTATTTGGATAAGGAGGCAGTCACCTCTTCACATACTCCCAAAAGCTGTTAGCCATAGCCCCTCAAACTTACAGATACCTAAAACATCTTCACAAGTCTGTAATTATGTTCTTTCAAAGGAATTATTTTATCAATATTTCATGGAACGATTTCAATGTTATATAGAGTATTAACATAGCCTTACTGTATTTCATAAATTAAATGAATAATTAACAATAATTACAGGCAAGAAAATGTGAAAATAAAGTGACAACTGAAAATTTGCCATTTTAGCCGCTACTCTTTTATTTAAGCAGTTTAACCTTTCCCATGCTGAGATTTGAAGAGAAAATACATTTCTACAGCACTATATGATCACCAGTTAAATGTCACAAACAGATGTAACTGTTAAGAGATAACAGAGAGATTCTTCCTCTGACTGTGTTAAAAGCCAAATAAATGCAGACCAGTGTTTCTCTAACACAAACTATCTCAGGAACAACAGCATAGAAAGTGTTAGCAACACATTACACTTTCCGTAAGTGATAAAACAGGAATTTAAACATACAGGTCACTAGAGTCTGCCAAAACATTCAGTCAGTGGCAGACGTCATCGTAATGCCAGAATGGCTCAGCCATTCCCTTGAAGGCGGAACATCAAGTGTGAACATCTGACATGCACAAGAGTAGTAGTAACAAGTGAGAGAGAGAGATAAAGATACTCCTTCCAATCTGTGATGGCGTCTGAGGTTGAAAGCACGCCAACTGAACATGTCCCGAGCGTGTATTGGTATTCAAATGTGATCCATGTGCAAGTTAACAGAGTAGTAGTAGTAGTAGTAGTAGTAATAGTAGTGGTAGCGGTAGTAACAGTAGTAGTAGTACAAATAACCTGACACAGCAAAATAACACATAAGCCTATTTTGGTGCTTTATAAATATAAAGTGTGTAGTCATTATCTACAACACATCTACATACAATGGTGCAACAGAGGGCACATACAGTCTATTTTGGAAGTAATCACTTCTTCAATTAGGATGTGTAATTTTGGACCGTGGTCTTCTGGGTTATGACAGCACAAGTCTTGTAGGTGGTTACCAACTTCTATTCTGAAGATGGAGGTCACATGTACCTCTGAAATTTTGGCAAGAATCTAAAATATTACACAGTGTGATAATCCAAAGACCACAATTCAAATTTTAACTGCAGTGAAAGCCTTAAATTTTATGCATAATTTGTAATTTCTATTAATTAATCACCTACAATAAAGAACCAAAATAAAATGTGTCATATGACTTTCAAAAGAGACTGTATTGTAGTGTTTTCTTTTTGTGTATGAGCTCACAGTAAACAGTTATAAGTATTTATGCATATTTCTGGACTGTCTAAAACATTACTAACAATACTCATATATTGCAATGCAAAGTGAAATGTGTTCAGTATAAGCATTAGTAATTGCAATCATAACTTTGTCTTCTTTATGGCCTTAAGGCTTTTACAGTCAGTGTTAAACATACAGTATTGGCTTCCGAGCTTGAACAATATTGCTTGTATCTGTTTTGGTGAATAATGCCAATGCCAACATCAATGTGAACGTTTGCAATTTACACAACAGATAACCACCAAACACAACTCCAAAGTAGATTTTTCATTGGCTAGATTCTTAGTCAGAACTATAGACAATCAAACATCAGCAACCATCTTCCCAGATATCTATACACTGACTTAAAATCTGATATATTTAACACGCTTATGGCAACTGCAACATTCACCAATGTATGATCTGAAGCTTTCACAGCGACTGAGTTTAATGAATTATTCTTGGACTACCAGTCATGTAAGGTGGTTTAATGGAGGAAATGTTTGTATTTTCTATATTAAACTACCTTTACATGGCTGGTAGCCCAAGAAGAATTCATTATTCACCAAAATATTGGAAGCAGATCAACAAGCTATGTGGGATCCTTAAAGCCAATCTGAAACATTCTCTTCACCATGCAGCAATACTGCATTTCATCATACATTATCACCCCATCTAATTTTCTGAAAATTAAAGATCAATGTTGCATTAAAAATTAATGCTGTTAGTTGTTTTGAATGTCTGTAGAATATGACCTACTCTGAAGAAAAAATGTAAGTCTGAAAATGGCATGCTCAAGAAAATATCTAAATCTAAGAGAAATTCAGTATGTGGGGAATTTAGGATATTACATAACAAGGATTTTTTTGATTTATTGCATTTCACCTAGAACTGTTGAAACTGATTGACCAAGGCGGTTTTAAGGACTTTACATATCAATCAGATGCAACAGGAGAGATATACAAACTTCAGATGGGAAGCCTCTTGGAAAGCATAAACTTACAAGACCATAAAGAAGAAAGGAGAATCTTAAGACAGATCTTACAGATATATATTGTGAGGCTGGAAAGTGAATAGAACTACTGAAGGATCATGTTCAACAGTTAACTTTGGTATTAGCACTGTTGAACTTTTGGATTCTACCACCACAAAGACAGTAAATAATTAAAGCATTTTTGATACAATTTTAACAGAAGTAACAGTTTGCTCATGACAGTTCCTCAAAAGCACAGGCTATTCACTACCATGTGGGGTTATTACAGTGAAAGACGAAATGACGATCTGAAAGGAACTGAAGAAAACAATAAAACTCAATGTAAGATTTGAGATTTTCACAGCGGTGAGTATGAAGATTTCTGTCTTCTGGGTTGTTGCGCTGTGTAGTCTGGATGATGTTAACCTAGCCCCACATGCCCTATTGGCATATTCATCGCCCCGATGACGGAGGCAGTATGACCTCTGAAACGTTGGTAAACATTGTCCAGACTACACAGCGCAACAAGCCAGAAATCTTCAACAAAACTCAAATTAGACATGAAAATGATAATGGCAAGAGTTCTAAGAAATAATTTACAGTAGCAATAGAATCAGCAGTAGAAAGAGGTATAGAGATAATACGAAAACTAGAACAGAAATAAACAAATTTGGAAAAGTAGCAGAAGTTTGAAAGTCAAGAGCTTTACAAGCAGCTGAATGGTAAAAGGAGTATTAACAGAAGAAACACTGGAGTTCATATCAGTTTGGTCAAACAAGATGTTAAAAAGAGAAAAAAGTTGGTAACTGGTGAAGAAATAATAAGGTTTCTTTCCTGACAGTACACAACAGTTATGCAATACATAATTTTGTACTTATAAAACACAAAAATCTCATAAAACTTACCCAGAGCTACATTAATTTATTATGAATATTCTGTGCTCTAACACCACACTTAACTAAAAGAAAAAGAGATTAAGATTAATAAAGAAATGGTGATGATGTGAATGACATACTTTTATGGATACCTGATGAAAGAAAAAATATTTAAAGGAAAAGGAAAGACTGAAAAGTTTTTAATGAATCAGAAATATGAGGGACGACCAGTAGTACATGCTCTATTCTACCACTAAAATTGGAAGAATATAAAATAAATGTTAGAACACACTACTGGTGTCTTCCTTTGAGGTTCGCTAGTTACAAGTACGTACACTTTCCTTGTTTCCCTCATGTATGCTACATGTCCCTCCCACTTCACCCCTCTTAACTTAATTTTCCTAATAATTTTAGGTGAAGGTACATATTATAAAGGCTTTTACCATAATCTTCATTCCTTGTTATTTAATTTATTTTACACCTAAAAATTCTCCTCAACACATATTCTTCCCTCAGAATGACAGATTAATCTCATATTCTTTTTCAATTGCCATGGTCATGCTAAAGAGTCTATCCTGGTCCAAGGCCTAGTTAATTTGTTTGTAACAATGCTTCTTTTATGGTGAAAGATTGTTAGCCTTACGCCCAACCCCTAAGCAGGAGGACCACCCCTCAACCACTGTCCACAACTGCTTATTCAATATATTCACAGCTAACCTCCCAAACGACATATATCTACTTAAAATCTTTTAATAGTTCCCACAAAATACTTTCTCAAAACAGAATCCATGAAGATAAAGTAACAGACAGTTCACAGTGTGACAATATCTACACTGGCTCCCTATTTTCCAAGTTAGAAACTTTACTTACATGTTTCAAAATGGTGCTGATTATAAAACACAGGATTTGAGGACTGCATATAATTTAAAGTTATGCCACCTGCAGGGTGTTTCAGGAAGATTCATACAGTGCTCAATTTTATACTGTTGTCAACATGTCAAAGCCACTAGTCTTACATCAATATCTTAAGTTATACCCTGTCAATGGACTCACTACTTCATTGTTCCCTTTTCACAACCCCATGATTGTAGCTCATATGTGTAGAAAGTGTGACTGTAAGAATGTCTTCCAGTCTCACATTTGCTGGTAATATAATTTAAAAGATGCTGAAGCATGATACAGAACATATCAGTTTATACCATTCTGTAAAATGGTAGTATTAAAGAAAACAGAGATTCTTATTGTATTAATAGAAACAATAAACAAGTTTATACACATTACACATTATTATTAATGTTGTATCCATTCTTTAATTATAGTGACCTCACAACAATGAATAAGTGTATTGTAAGATTTGAGGTTTTCACAGCGGTGAGTCTGAAGATTTCTGTCTTCTGGGTTGTTGCGCTGTGCAGTCTGGTCGATGCTAACCAACGTTTCAGAGGTCATACTGCCTCCGTCATCAGGGTCCTGATGATGGAGGCAGTATGACCTCTGAAACGTTGGTAAACATCGACCAGACTACACAGCGAAACAATCCAGAAGACAGAAATCTTCAATAAGTGTATTATTTAACTGTGAAATTATATGTAAAAAGGATACTGATTCCATGATGCATCAGCAAACTGTATACACATGTTTGGGATCTGTTACTCTAGTTCAGTACCTGCACAAGATCTTCCTTACCTTCACATAGTACATTCAAAAATCAGAACCTAATATTCTGCCACTGTTTCAGTTGTACAATATTACATGCATTATTTGAGCCATCTGGGGTTCAAACACCAGCTAAATGTAATACAAGTCTAAAAAGTAAACTGGACTATCAATTAGGAACATGAATTATGGCATTATCTAAAGAAAAGAATGAGAACACTTAATTTTATGTTAAAAACCAAATTCTCTTACTCATGAAATTCAACCAACTGCATGTGAACATGACAAGAAAAGGTCATTAAATTCTACTTAACACAAATAAAATTACAAGTGAATCCAGTTTAAGGGCATCAAGTTGAGTCACAATGGGGCAGTGTGTAAAAAATGTTAACATTCCAGGTATAGGGACCTTAATCATAAGAACTAGCAGTATAAATGGGAAAACAAAATATGCAGAAGCAAAATATCAAGGTCCCACTTAAAGTGGCTGATGCAAAATAACACTGACTTGTATGTAGAGAAGACAAAGTTTAAAGATGGTAAATACTAATGCTCAGGGTTTACCACGCACACGCCCACGCACATACAGACATAACATCAAGACATAACACAAATCACAAGTGCAGAATTAACCACAGTAAAATAAAGTGCCAGCAGTTGAGTGCCTAAGTGTGAATTAACACAGTGCTCTGCCTAAGTGAAGACCTCAGAAACAGGAACTGGAATGGAAGTGGCAAGTGGTTAGGTTGGCAGGGTTGTTGTGACAGGAACAGAAATAACTGAGCATGCAAGAGAAAGTGAGTCTAAATTTACAAGTGGTGCAGTTATTAATAATAAAATAAAAAATAAAATCCAAATTGGTAATTAAATAAATGAAATTATTAATAAAGGTGCTGTGTGTAAAAATTTTCTTTCCAAAAACATTCAAGAGATTATACGAATGTGTGCTGGTGATAAGCAAATCCAAGTCATGGCATATGTGAGAGTGAGTGGTCATCGCTTGCTTGCTTGCTAGACATTTACAAAAAAACAACAATTATTGGGGGGTCAGTAAGTTAAAGATATCTCATCTTGAAACCAAGTGAGATGGGGCATGGTTTCAAACAGGACTGACAATATATAGAAATAGAACAAGCCATAGAAACTGACGGTTCAAAACCTCTCCCCATCATCGGCCGCTGGAAATGCTTTCGAGAGGGGAGAAAAACAGAAACACAAATTAGCAGATTAATAATAAATATTTTTTCCACCTCCTTCTTCAACAATAGACAAAAAATATAGTTATTCATTTATAATCATACACTCACACACACAAAAAATATTAACAGCAATTCAAAAATATTCATTTGCATATGTTGACAAAAAGATTACTTTTTAATACCCAAAAATATATTCAGTTCAATAATCAAAAATACATTAAACTGCTTCACAAAAAATGCATTATACTTCATCTGAAAAATTGTTAATGTTGAGTTAAGAGTAACATTAAAATGTGTGTTGTATTTTTACTCCACTGTAGTGGTAACAGGAGAAATGAATATTTGATGGTTCAGGACATAATAAGAGGACAAATTGGAAGGGAATTTAATGTTAATGTGATATGAATCTGAGAACAAAGTGGGTTACAGGCAGTAACCTTGTACTGACTTTCAAGACTTTTAAAAGAACTTGTTTCTATTCTCTGGATTATGATCTATTTGAATCCATATTTCGAAAATAAGTAATTTACACCACAAAGAATTGAAGAGAATTGTAAACAATTTTTGGAAATAAAAAATAATAATTTTCACCAATAATTCAACATATGAACAGGCATACTAACAGAGGAAATTTTTCTTGTAGAATGTACAGAATGCACAGCCAATGAATTACACAAAATTATGTACGGAATAATATTTTGCAATTTTCAATGATTTAACTAAATAAATGGAGAATGGCAGTTGTAATCAGTCATTGGAAAATATGTTTCCTTTTCAATTCCATCAAACAAAGACAACAAATAATTGCAACAAACATACTCAGTCTCTTGAAGAGGATTGTTGAGCTTTACAACATTACATCATGGTTTTGTTTGAAAATGGCAATTTAATATTATTTACTTGATTTATTTACAAAAAGATAATATTTATAAAATTATATTTAACCAATAAGCTATGCAGTATATTTAGAAGCTTTGCTTTATGGACACCACTCCAAGCAGCAGTGTGTTTGGAACTGACCATACTGTACAGTATAGTATATATGATGTTACTTTGTTGTAAATATAAATTAACTGAAGAAATTCAAATTAAGATCTTCTGGTATGTGGCACTGTGTAGTCTTGTAGGTTATTACTAGTGTTTCTGAGTAACCTTACACCTACATTTTTAGAGTAAATGGTGCCCCCCCCCCCTTCTACTAGTGTGTTCACAGCATCCATGTGGAACACCTATGAAGTTTACTTTGTCTATTTGTCTACTTACATGTAACAGCTTGAGAATGGCTGAACAGATTTTTATGAAATTTTGTATGGAAATTACGCCATTGGATGTAACTTCAAACTTGTAATTTTCAATTTCCTACAATCAGTAATATCAATGTGATTGACACTTGAACTTGTGCAGTGGGAGGATAATCCTCTGCAATGATGTCACTGTCTGTAATGTCCATCTTTAAATATGTAATATTTCAACAGCAGCTCATCTAATTTTAATGACATTTGGTATGGACACTATGCCATTAGAGACTGTCCATTATACTTTTTAATTTATTAAAATTGACAATACCAATATGACCGATGATTAAACTTTTACCTGTTTGTTCCTTTCATCATAATGATAAATTTCTTTCATTGCTACATTGCACATTTCAACACACTGTGGACATAAGAAAGAATTTATTTTATATTATCTATACAGAAAAGTCAAGTACAGTAATGGAGAAAATTGGACCCTTAACTGATGATATTTCTTTGACACCATACTCCTAAATAGGTTGTTATGACTATTTATACATTTCAACTGTAATAACCAAAATACCCAAGTCATCTTTACACATTAATCAATCAATACAACTGTTTCTTATTCACTGCATTATAAAGTTGAAAAAATACATATGATTTGAAGCTTTCACAGCAACTAAGTACAATGAATTCTTCTCAGGCTACTAACAGTATAAGGTGGTTTAATGGAGAAAGCACCAACATTTCGAGAACCATCTTCGTCCCTGAGGACAAGGATGAAGATGGTTCTCAAAAAGGTGTTTTCTCCATCATACCACCTTACATGGCTGGTAGCCTGAGAATTTATTGAAAAAATATGTTTATAAAGAGACAAAACACTTCAATAGTATATCAATTAACTGCGGTCTTCCAGGTGTAACTATGAAGTCTTGAAGGTGGTTACCAATGCTCCAAACATGATACATACTCCAAGCATTTATAAACACTTACCAGATTACAACGCATCAGAACCCAAAAGACCCACTCAAAATTTTTACCACCACATAAACCTCACACATCAATAACAATTAAAAAGAATGAGCTACTTAAAATCTTTTTTTGTGAATACTAAATGCTGATTTTTTACAACAATTTATCATACTTTCTTCTATTAGATTATAAATATGCTACCTGGATGATGGCATAAGATATGCACTTCATTAACAGTAGAATAATATTTCTAAATAAAAAATAAATTTTTAAACAAAACATTACAGTAATCCACATTCCTGAAGAACTGTTTATAGTGATCCAAACACACTACATTACAATTCTGCTTACAGCACTCTCAAGGTCTCCATGGCAATACTTTCATCATTAATGAAAAATTAGGCAAAAGTTTTGTTGAAACAAAACCATTATTAAAATTAATTAATCTTCAAATAATGTCAGTAAGAAGGAGATGCAGAAAAGTATGAGAATATTGTAAGATGTTTGATGGAATGAAGTGACAGTGAAATCACAACCAGTGTTATGTTATTTGTTAACTATTGATTTGATGTATTTTTAATATAGTATGTTCTGTTCTGAAACAAAATAAACTGTGTTGTCTAGAAGTTATGTTAAGTTAGGGGATGTGGTGCACTGCTACCCTGTTTAAATTCCCTTGCCCATCCCACACCGCAACCCTCAGCCCGGGGGTGTTGTTTTGATGATGTACGTACCGTCCTCATGAGTACGCACTGTGATGGGAAAACTGGGTGGCCCATCACCGACGCTAGTGCCCGCCAGCACCCAGATGCGATATTCTGTCCACCTCTTGAGTTCATCCAGCACGAATGATGTGGCGTTGAGGGTGATCACAGCAGCCTCAGAGTCTGAACGTCCATTCTCCACGACCTGCAGCTTGTAGTACACGATGCGACCATTGCTGCGCTCTGCAGGTGGTGGGTCCCACGACACACGGATTGATGTTGGACCCACTGCTTCCCCAGTCACGTTCTGGGGGGGTGCCCCGGGCACTACAGTTGGGGTGGGAGGGACACCACACATTTCAACACAACCCAAATGACATATCCAAATACTATATCTTCACCAAAGGAAATTCCTAACCTAACCACTGCCCAGATGCAAGTCTTTTTAAGAGATGACACGTTAGGATCATATTTAAAAAACTTGTGATGCAAATATTGTAGATGATGAAAAGAGAGTGACACCTATTAAGTGAACAAATGAAAGGCTTGTAATGATGACAAACATGTGACAAAACCTCCAAACTGACCAATTCAAGTATTAAGAATGATGACTCACTCCCAAACATAAACTCACAGACAAAGAAGTAACTGTGACCTCACCACTTCTCTGATGCTCCTTGTTAGGATAAGACAATTAAAGAAAACCTTACATAATTACACCCATATAGAAAGTCTCTGAGCCTTAATACGAACACTTGAAATGAATCTCAATATTGGATCCTGTCCTCAGCGTGGTGAATCCAGTCCATATCTTCCCTCCATGTTTTCTGCGTAAAAATATGAATCCTAATGTAACAAAAACCTGTATTAAAATGGTAACAAACTTTCACCCTAGGGCAAAGCACCCAGAACATCAAAATAGCCAATCATCTCCACCTACAAGTGCTTAAGACACAAGGCAACTTTATACATTACCTTGGGAAGAAAGTAAAGGCAGTTAATAACTGACACTCTATCAGCAATGTGTGTGATACCTGCCACACCCATATGACCACACAACTACCCACTTAGTTTTTTTTCAATAAGAAATTACTGTCATAATACAGTTTGGAACAAAACATCTGGTAAAGATACAAGTATAACAAGCCGCAGAGATGGAATTTCTTCCTAACTACACAGTAAATATCACAAATCAAGTGTTGCATGTGAAGGCAATTAACACTGTCTTCAACATTATAACACCCACCCATATTCAAGTTCCAAAAACAATCTACAACAACGAGCAATGATCTGTTTTGTATCACACATATTATTGTCCTCACTGAGCCCTGAGATTCTGTCTCATAGTAGAAGGAAAACATGTGTATATTTCTATGCTCCACAATTAACAATGTCTTTGTAATTAAAATTTTATTGAAATAAAATTCAGTGAAGACACACTATCGGTTACATCATTCTAAAACAATTCAAGTATTTTTAACAAATACCTCAATCCCAAGACTGAACAGTAGAAAGAAAGTCAAACTGTAAATCCTATAAACTGATAACCACAAATCTGAACCAAGGATTCAACTCAATTATTTCTCAATTACATTGATGGTGACTAATGATGAACTTACTGATTTGGTGATAAATTAGCCACAGAAAGAATTAATACAGAATTAAACAGAACCAAATCCAACATTATTACTGCTGCACAACAAATTTAAATGTGATAGTTAACAGAAGATATATTTAACCCAAGAAAAGAGACAGATCTAACTGGAAGATATAAACAGATGAAAACCAATCCTGTCAACAATTCTTAAAACCTTCAAATGCAATATGTTTTAAATTGCAAGACAGACCAGAAAGAAGAATACAACCCAACTGAAGAATATTTTAGCACCAAATAATCACTTCAAAATCCATGGAATACTATTTATTCACCCCTCAACACTGCCCTGTTTCATCTGAACTTCCTTCAAACAATTCAATCAAACCATGCCTCATAATAAATTTAAAAGTGTTCCAGTTTTCAATGGATAAAACCCATTCCTTGGATCTTGACACTGGATTTGTTAAGCAGGTAAAACCTTGCATTCCAACCAGCTAACTATATTTTTAACAAATCTGCTGTCAGCTCACCTTAACTTCAGAGTATGCGGTACCTAACATAACAAAACTTAAAAAAACTCTGAATTTAAATATAGCTTTATTTTTATTTTAGCATAATAATTTACATACTTTATTTCATATCCTTCAAAATTCACTGCTCTGTTATCTGTCAAACAAGTTTGGTAAAAGGTTTTCTTGACAAGTGGCAACAATAAACTGTTTACACTTTAGAATGCAGTCCCATATCTGCAAACAAATATATTGCTTCAATATCAAGTGAGAATACAATATACCACTCAATAAAATTGTAAGAATGGAATATATGCTAGCCCAAGATACAGACCAGGTCAGCATAGCTACAGCATTCTGGCAATGTTCAGCTACCACGCGTTTCATTTGCTAATTCCTGTGAGGAAATTTAGGGAAAGCATGTTGAATTATGCTACAACCACGTCCTCTCACATCCCTCTGAAATGATCATTCACAACCTTTCTACCACATTTCATTTGAAGTTACATCACCTCATTAAGTAGAGTGGTCTTCTATTTGGGAAGTGCCTGGTTGCCTGATTCACACCTTGACAGGGTTACCAGTTAACCTGTAATATTTCTCAACGTCTTCAGGTTAATGCTCGACTAGTTCTATTCAGCAGTATCATCTCCCCATTTAATTCTTTTTTTTTTGTGTCCAGTACACATCATTCAGCATGGTGTGCATTGGTGATTAGCAGGATTCACAACCCATCAGTACATGGGTTCGATCGGGACCGTGACATTTAACGCTCCTGCTGTGACCCCCTTTTTGCGAGATGATGAAAGTGGAGTAATTGTTGGGATGCCATGGAGAAACCGGGGAAACCTTGCTCAACACAAGTTGTAAATCTGAGCACCGCCGGGAATCGAACCCGGGACCCCAGTATTACAAGCCCAGCGTTCTAACCGCTGGAGTATATTTAATTCATTGCTTTACAGCCTCATAAGTTGATAACAACATCATTCAATAACCCAAGAATCAATGTATCAGCAAACAATAAAGACAACAAGATCTAAGGTTCCAACTCACTGATTATAATGCAGATAGTATTAGCTGTTGCTCAAAATTTCCTGGATAAGGAAAGAAGCATATAAAGTTTGGACACAAGGTATGCTACAAATTCCAGCATCAAGACCATGGAGCAAATGCTTATAATATAAGCCATAGTCGTAATCAACTGACAGATAGCCCCCTTTTCAGTGTTCACTTGTGTACATGTGCAAAGTGTAGAAAGGAAAAGGTAATCTATGATCACTATGTAGCTGACAGGGACAAGGGAAGAAGAAAAGACTGTATAGAACAAAACTTAATCAGTCTTAAGGTAGCAGTGTGATGTTTGATGATTTAATAGTATAAAATGAGAATGAAGAGAGATAAAACAAATAGTGCTATCTGTGCATTTTTTACCTACTAATTTAAAATTCAATATAACAAAATAAAATTAAAGTAGTTTGCAAAAATGTGAATTCATTCTTCAGTAAAAAGAAGTACAAAAAGGAACTGAAGCTTTAATTACATATCACTTAATCCTTCATTTGATCAGATAAGGAGTATACCAGTTACATAAATATGAGAAGTTTTATGTGAGTTACAGCTGATAACTGTTACAACTTGCTTGGTGTAATTAAAAAATGCTACTAACACACAATAATAACAATACTGATTTATCTCTCTCCAATAGCAATCTGTATTGTCTTAAGAGTAGATTGTTTTTCAATGACAGGTCTAGATAATATAACCCAACGTGGAGAATAAAGGAGAATATAAAAAATGCTGCGTACCAAAAAAATAGGTTATGGTACGTAATGTAGAAATTGTTATAAAAAATTTTTGTGTACTTTTCTATTTGCTGCTTTTTAGTTCTGAGAAGAAGAAATGTGATTAGTTTGCTTCTAAATGTGCATCTCACACGCACTCACACGCACTCTCACACACATTAATACAAAACATTGGTGATGGTAGTGGTGGTGTGAGAATATTATGGTAATTCAAAAAATAATTATTACTTTATATAATATATGGTTGTATGGTGCCCACACAATGCACAATTAAAACGATGCAAACTGGTGCAGTGGTGTTAGAATACGCAAGGCTGTGCTGGAACAGTGAAAAATTAAGCCATTGAACAATAATAATAATAAAAAAAATTAATATATATCAAACATTCCAATATGTGACACATGCAATGCTTGGTGATGTTCACAAATACACACAAACAGTGAATTTTACACAGCAATCAATCAATCAATCTGGGTGGCTAATGTCTCAGCAATACAGTGAAAGTGATGGGATACAGTGAAGGGCGGATGTGGCATCTGTTATTTGTATTTATAGTGATACGGCTGTGGTGTGTCAACTACTGTGCTAAATGTTACATCTGCCGTGTACCAGTAAGAATTATAAAGAGTAAAACACTCAAACATTACATAATTACTTCATCTCATTTTAAACACAAACATAGTTTCCTGACCTCTAATTAGACACATTAATATGTTTGTTTTATAATTATTTATACATTCTAGCAGTTAAACATGAAGGTTTAATGGTGACAAAACCAAAGCCTGCCACAATACATTAACCACAGACAGTTTCAAGTTTCACACATTTCTTGTCCTTACAACCCATTTAAGTAAGATTGAACTTAAAGGTAACCTCCCATCTTCTTGGTCTTCCAATTAGTAACTTTCCAAGAACCTTTTACTGTAAACATAACTACCATTTAGAAGTGTTGGTAAAGTTAATCTGTAGTATCATGTTTGGATGTTATACGCTATCTCTGGAACCAATACTACGCTGTTAGACAGGTAGCCCTCGATTTGCGCCGATTCAAAATAACGCCGATTTTGAAACCAGCAAGTCAAAAAGTGAAAAAAAAAAATTTTACTATTATTTATAACGTTTTACAATGTATCTCGTACTGATTCTTATACTAAATCGTAATTCTTACATCGCTGATTTTGAATAAAAATTATAAATACAGTCATCTCTGCAATTACATATGTTTCATTAACTCGAATTTGCTCCAATGAGATCGATGAATCGGTAAAAGCTGTTTGTGAAATGCAAACTTTTGCATATGCGAGTTTGCTCTTATGCAATTTCATTCCTGGTGCTTTAAACTTTCAAAGGTCTGCGGAGGTACTGCGGTTATTTTTACTAACGGTTTTCTATAGGTCGGCGTCTTACATGAATGCAACTATCGTATAACACACCAATCACATGAAAGAATCGCAGTCAATCACGGGGACCTACAAATTGCCGACTGTAAGTGTATAAAATATATTTTTTTAAATTCCCTTTATTTTATTTACGTTATTTCAGAGCTTTAGATGCAATGCCACTATATTACTCGTCAATGTTTGGGTGCTGGGAACGCATGTCATTGACTTCGCATTGATTTACATTATAAAAGAGTTTCAATTTACGCCAATTCCGTTTACGCCGGTTCGTCCAGGAACGCATCCCCGGCGTAAATTGAGGACTACCTCTATATCCATAAATCTGTCAGAAGTGATTATGTACTTTTGGGAAAGTAATTTCCATATGCTATTATGATATTAGTGTCAACCCTCATTAGACATGAAGTAGGCAAATGAAGAACAGTTCACAGACTTGGCTACGGACACAACAAATGACCAAGTTCAAAGTTGCTTAGCCTGGACACATGAGCAAGTGACAAACAATAACCATCTTGCAGCTGACATAGCTCAATCATTAAACCTGCCCTCAATATGACATGACCACCAAATTTTTATTGTTCACAAATAAGTGATAATTTATCTTCTGCATGCAATGGGTAGATTTATTTGTAACTTATCATTACTTTAGGTGAACCATTTGTTTGTATTATATGAAATTTATATAATAGTATGAATTGTACTTTGTAATAAGCATTGTATTATAATAATGACTTTTTCCACATCCTATTGTAATCTTATGGATCCATGGAATGTAATAAAGATGTATGTGTGTAAATCATATTGTAATAGCATAGCTGTTATGTAATACATATAAATATATTTATAACCAGATGCCTGAATAAATACAGACAATTGCAAGATCATAAATGAAAACAGGATCAAAATTGAATAAATTTAAATCTATGGAAAGTCGTACTGGTTTTTAGAGAAAATGTTCGTTCATATAGAACTGCATCTAAATTCCAACTACTAGGTAAATGTAAGTCTTTATCATCAATATAAACTGATAAAGTCTTAATTCATAATGTTTATATATTTTATACAGAATAAGAAAGAACAAAAATGAAAGCTCTTCAGAATTCTTACTGGCATCTGTTGCACTATCCACAATGCTTGTATGATAAGCTGTAAGCTTCTTTTTATCTCAAGGTAAAATGAGTGTAGAGCCTTTTATACTGATAGTTGTGAGATGGTAAAGTGCTACAATAGAGATATTGCCCTCATACACACAATAGGCAGTTCTGCATTTGCTACTTACCTTTGGCACAGCAACATTACTTGGTCACTGTTAATATAGGTGCTCAAAACCATACAGAACTAGAATTTACTCCACATGTACCTGGTCTAGCATATCCAATATTTTCCTCCAAATTTTCAGTAGCAAAATGTAAAAATGAATGGAATCATTTTATCTGAATAAGTGACTTGTTTCCTGGATAGCCTATCATTAATTACACATGAAAGGGACAAAATCATAGCATACAGAAAAAAGGAAGAAAAAAAAGAGCTAAATTCACTGGGTATTCATGTGGAATTTCTAGCAACATTCTATGCAGCACAGGATCTGGCTGATATATAGATACTGGTTTTCAGCTGCACACAATTCTTACATGTGTTATAAGATGGTACTACTATGGTGAAACTAGTTTTCAATACTTCTGCTGTTATGTCTAATTACTTTTTATTGAACAGTCTTGCAAATCTAAGGTAGCAGATGAACGGTCAAGCTTCCCTCGGAGTGTTCTGTAAAATGTTCAAAGGCAAACCAAAGGCAGAACAACGGAATTTTCGCAGATGTGGTCCCAATTTACTTTCCAAGCACAAATCAAGCAAGTAGACCAGTGTGTATGGTTTTGAAGCAGCCTATATTAAACACATATCAATAGAAGAATTGACAGTGTGTTGCAGCAGATGAGCCTTACAACCACGTGTTAGCCAGGTTATGGACGAGCGATCACTACAAAACCGCTCGTAGTGTTGCCCATTCTGTCTTACCGTACTGCTTGGTTCGGACAGGTATTGGCGGCGTCGTTGCCCCCTCCCCACGCTGTGACCGTGCAGCCAGCCACACATAATATAATGTGTTTGGGTAAAGGCCAGTCAATGTGTAACTCTCCACAAGTGGGATACGTCGATGATGCTTCTCCTACGACAGACACGGTTTAAAACATGTATAAAGACAAAAGAAACTGTTTGACTATGTAAGCATCTATTAGCTTCATAAGGTAGACAATGTTTCATCGAGTTTAGTTAGTAAGTTACATGTTGTGTGCACTTAGATCATAAGTTTAACAAGAGCTGTAGAATATGCAATAACAGTCTGCAGGTAAAGGTACCTTGGCATATGTATCATTCCAGTACAGTTCATAGCTAACAATGTTTTCTCCTGCGTGGGCTGGCCGGCTCCACTGAAGTGTGACAGATGTTTCTCCCACCTCACTTGTTCGCAGATTACTTGGCTGGCTTGGCACTGTGCACAGAGATCAATCATTTAGCTCTTTCACTACCAAAGAAAACAATTTCAAACATTCAGCAAACATATCATCACACATAAATACACAAGATAATTCTGATTGCTTTGAGACATCAGTATCATTATATAGATATCTGAATGTAATGCAATGACCTTTATAAAACAAATTTTGTGTTATTAACTTTCATTAAAACAAAGTTTCATTACTACAAAAACAATTTGTCAGTCTGTAACAGTTCATTACACTGAGGTTTTTCTGTAGCAGGGAAGGTGCTGCCAATATATTAATACCAAGTTAAAAAAGAGAAAGAACAAAAACTGAATCAAAGTTCAATAACATAAACTTCTAAATTTCTGCACATCAGCTCACAAAATTAACTCACACAGGATAAGTGAACGGCAATAACAAGCCCTGCCCACAGCAGTATACATATTATAAGATTCCTTTATAATAATTTATTCACAAGGGCACCAACCACCATGGTGGTCTAGCGGTTAGAACGCTGGGCTTGTAATACTGGGGTCCTGGGTTCGATTCCCGGCGGTGCTCAGATTTACAACTTGTGTTGGGCAAGGCCGTGGTCCAGGCATCACGGAGTTTCCTCCGGGGTTTCCCCGGTTTCTCCGTGGCATCCCAACAATTACTCCACTTTCATAATCATTTCACAAAAAAGGGGTCACAGCAGGAGCGTTAAATGTCGCAGTCCCGATCGAACCCATGTACTGATAGGTCGTGAAACCTGCTAACCACCAATGCACACCATGCTGAATGGTGTGTACTGGATACGAAAAAAAAAAGGACACCCTTATTTTAAAAATTCACTGAATCCCATACACAATGTCCGACTTCTTGTTGGATATTACCGCACATTCGACTGTTAATGAAAACATACTTGTGTAAACCTTACCTCCTTGCTGGGTTTTGACAAGTACAGGTGCAGATAGAGGCCCTGGTCCAACACTTGTAAAGGCCTGAACTCTAATTGTATATATAACATGAGGTGTAAGATCACTGATTGTCGTCAACTGATTATTGTCCACCATCTGCGACTCCCATGAAGCCATTGTCAGCGTTGGATTCATAGTATAGTAGACTTTATAACCCTGAACATAGAAAGAAAATACTCTCAGACCTTCAAGCAGAATGACAATGGAGATCATAAATTTCTCCAAACAGTGTTAATCACCTACAAGATGGCATCATAACATAGAGCACCAAAATAAAAATTCTTATTGTCAAGAAATCTTCAAATATTACACAGAGCACAAACTTCATCACATCTGTGTTTCTGTCTCCCATGCCGACAACTTTTGAACTAGTCACTTCACTGATTGCACTGTCATGAGTATCACGATTCTAATTTAAAAGAATAAAGCATACAGAACACACAATCACAAATTTAAAGAAATAAAAACTGAAAATATAACTTAATAATTTAATGTGCATTTATATTTTTCAATTTTTAAACAAAATGCACTTGATGAAAAAAATTTTGAACCACAAAATTAAATTTAGATATCATCTTACAATACATCATAATTATGGCAGTGTAATCACATTCAGTAACTTTCCAGGAAAGTCATAAAAATAATTAAACTAAAATTTGTACAAAACATTACCTCAGGCTCATCATTTTCATGACAGCTGTAAGGTGATAACTACAAGGAAGAAGGAAACAAGGAATGAAGAAATAAAGAAAGAAGGAAAGAAGGAAAAGAGATAGTCTAATGTACAACTCACCGTAACATGTCCATTAGGAGTTTCAGGCTCATCCCACTGAATTACCATTGTGCTGGAGCTAAGGGGCCGCACCTGAACATTCCTGGGTGCTGTGCCAGGTTCTGAAAGTAAAAGAACAAAGACAATTTATACTATAAATGATTGATAAAGCCAATTATAACAGCAATACTGATAGAGTGATAATCAGAACTATAATAGGAAGATGACAGAGATGGTACTAATGTTTTTTGCACCAAGGTAATCTTCACTTATTGTTCATAATAATCCATTGTTGCAAAGCTAATCATACTATAGATAATAAAAAATCATCCTTGTATTTCATTAAATATACACAATATGAAAAACAAAAGCTTCAAAAAAATGTTGTAGATCTTTATAAGATTCATATTTTTCACAATATTACCTCATAAACAGAATCAACACTCTCTCCAACAATATTTTACATAGTGAACTACATAAAAAGTAAATAAAGTCTGATCTGAGCTTCATGCAAGTTTAGGTTATGCAGCACCAACACAAAACAAAACAAAACAAAAGTTGGCTAAAATCTTTGAGATTGGTGACATGACTACATTACTTATTTAAATAAAACCTTCTACATGGTTCAGCATGGCCTGGTTTGGTTGTGTCAAAAAATGCATAAGGTCTAATAGAAAAATATGTAAATATATGTAGACAATATTATGTTTATGCAAGGTTGCTCCATAAGTAACACCCCTCACTATCAAATTTAATCAAAATCCACTGAGCAGTTTTGGAGTTGCAACATGCAGAAGGATATACACAGATCCCATTGTACTGTCATTTTATGAACTCTGGAGTTCAAAAAATAAATAACTGTCACATAAAACATACTCTGTCATTTCTACTTGAAAGTCAGAAACCAATATCCTTCACTAATGCAACTAATAAAATAGATACTCATATTTTATAACCATCCTCATATCTATTATGTGCTTGAATTCTTTACATGATCTGGACACATGCAATAGCTAACACAGATGTAAAACCCACACACAAACTAATATCAAAAACATTCTGGATAACAACAACACAAGAAAGCTTTACAGAAATTGCCACGACCAAGCTTAACATAATATTATTCTGGTATTCTAATGATTTATCATAAGAAAACTGCAAATGATATACTTACTGGCACCTCCGAATGAAGAGTCAGCTGAAAAGACAAAACACGTATTAAAAACATAAACCACATTTCCTATAGGTGTTTTCCTTAAAAACAGTCTTTCAATTTACAGGAAGAAATCCTCCTAAAGTTATGTCATGACAAGACACAACCATGCTGACCTGCAAAAGAAAAATATTCTAAAATATTCCAGCTAAAATTTAATAAACATTGTACAGAACAAGACAGTGTTGTTTATAAAATGCAAGGATTGGGAGAAATGTGTTGATATGATTATTCTCAAAAAATATTTTTTCTAATATAATTTTATCCTAATTTTAACCTCTTAAAGCCCAGTGGTAACTGTACGTACCACCTGCTTTAACAATAATCATGAACTCTCCCTTTTCTCCACAAAGTATATTTATTGGTTTTGTATGACTATCAGATTAAACAGCAATTATTTCCTTAACAGCATTAACCAATTTATATAAGTAATGGACAAATGCACAGTTATAACTGAAGATAAAACCACCAATTCAATAGCAAGACAACTATGGCAATCATTCATGTTCAGCTACATACACACATACTAAATTATGATTTCTGTTTAAATAAGATAATCCAACAGGTAAACAGATTACAGTAATCCCACTTTAAGTAGCAAGCTCTTCAAAACATGTGATGCTGTAGTAAGAATAAGGTGCACTGACAAACCATTCCTCTGAATAACAAACAGGGTGTTACTTGAGTACCCTTCAACCAGGGTTTCCCAACATGTCTACAGAATTTGTTTCTACGTTTCAGTACCAAACAATAACGATGAATTGCAGAGTGAATGTAAAGCTTGTCTACCTCACTATTTGATGGAGATGAGTGGACAGCTTCATGATCTGGATTCTTAATCTCAGAGAAAAGAAACCTTTGGTACCAGTTAACTGAAAATAGTTTACAATTATTTTTGTCAGAAGGAATGTTTACTGTTCCATGTCCAAAACTTCATGCCTCTCTACTCATGTATGACAATGCTGAAATTCTAAGTAACAATTTTCATAATGAAAACCAGATAATCAGCCATACTGCTTGTAATTTGACCAAAATCCTATATATATGTGTGAATTTTGATTCAGAGGTCCTGTTACAATGTGGAGTAACTGAGGATAAAGTAGCCAAATTTCCATACTGCTTTCCAAACTCATCCAGGCTGCTCCTTTGTATTTCTTAACCTTTACCCAGGACTGCTTCATTCAATATCCTACTGCCTGATAACGCATAACCACTGCGTTCAAAAGATCTGTTAAATAAACTGACTTTTACCTTCTCCAACTACAGTGTGCATGGTTTTATGTGCCTCAACGTTCAAAGAATTTTTATTTGAATATAATAAAGAAAATTCATTAAATCACATCATATGTACAAATTCTGTACAAAATTCTATTTTATTGCATCAAAATGACATCATTATTGAATGAAGTAACTACTATTCAAATTCTGATCACATCCTGTTCCAGTCGCTGTAGACTGATAGTTGAATTATGCCTTTATACCCTTGCATTATAATACCATTTAATGCAAAAACTATGAAAAGAATAAGTAAACATTAAAATATTGGATAATATGGCTGGTAAAGGTAACAAGCATAAACATACACCTAGCCATAGTAAAGATTGAGCAAATGTGTCAAGATCCACTATGAATCGTTACTTTACATTGTCTTCTTGTTCAAAATATGTCTTTTAAAATTGCATGAAGAATTTTTGTTCTGAAATAATGATTAAGACTGGGAAACCTTGTTCTTGTAATTTCAGAAGAAGACATTACAAATGGTGGTGCTAGTGAGAAATATAAAGTGTATTTGGTGCATCACTCTACAGAAAGAACTTAAAAAATAAACCATTGGAGATGTAAGAAAAGAATACAAGAGGCAGTGTTGTTGTCACTACACAAAAACAGTGCAAGAAGAAATTTCAACAATCCTGTGATGATGAAAATGATTCAAAAACTAACAACAAATAACTATAAAAAATTATCCATCTCCTCTAACACAAACTACACATGTAAAAAACAGGTTGACAAAAAACTTACATCAATTCATTAATTCCAAGTTTTTGCATGAAAGTCAAAAAATGTCTTCTTTCAAAAACCACATTTCAAAAATCTTTCATGAAAAACAATATTTTCTAAAAAAATATTAAACATGTCTGTATTAAAACCAATAACATTATGGGAGGACCTCTTATTAGGAATGTAATCTGAACCTTGAATTAATACAGTACCTGTCACTTCACTTAAATTTGAAGACATTATTTTTAAAATAATGCACAAGTGTTGACATCCTAATACTTAAATAATCAGAAAATCATTCAACCATAATCTATCACCAACACCAACAGATTTGCAACTGAACAGTTTGTCAGTTTTCTTTACATCAGTTTTAATTTTGCAAATCTAAAAAGTATAATTATGTTTTATACTGTTAAAATTGCCTAAATAATAAATATCAGAGATTGCTTCAATCATTCTGTTTTCATTTAAAATTACCTGTAATGTTAAATAAGGACGGGATAGCTATAACAGTAGCACCGATAAAAACAGAAACAGACGCAAAAACACTTCAGAATCAACAAAAATGAAGTTCTATTCTACCAAATATATCCTTAAATTATTTTATTGTCAGTTTCAATCATCACTGCCTTTTTCAATGTTCATAATTTTGCATTTTTTTAGAATCTGTAAACAGCATTTAATAAAACAAATATACAGTAAACCCTTGATTTAACAGATTTTGGATTTAGCAGACACTGTCTGGTACAGCCATATTTTTTCTGAACGTGAGGCATTAGCATAAATTTTTTGTTTTAATGAATTTTGTCTATTAAAATAAAAAATGTCCACTGAAGACCACTGCATTTTTTTGCACTTAAATTTCTCTTTAAAATCTAGTGTTTTTATTTAACTCTGTGTCATTGTATGTGACCAGTTAATATTACTAATTTGTTTAATGGTGTTCCTAAAGGAAATTATGGTCTAAAAATGCATTATTGACAACATAAAAAGACCTGTGCAATTTAGCGGACAAACAGCATTACTAGACACCCCTTTCACTCTATTAGTCTGTTAAATTGAGGGTTTACCACAATGTACAATGTATTAATACATCCCATCTCCAACAATTTAAATAATAATATTAGCTCACCTGTTTCTCCTGTGGTAACTATCACAGGTGTGCTTGGAGGTCCTCTACCAATGTTGTTCACGGCAATGACGAACATTTCGTACTCTGTGTAGGGGTTGAGGGAAAGGACTGTATAATACATGGTGATGATGCCTGATATCTCACTATAAGGCTGATTTGCATACTTGGGCTTGTACTGAATTACATAGTATTGCAGTTCTTCTGCCCCTGTATATGACCAAGTCAGACGAACAGATGTCGCAGTGATCTCTGATACTCGCACATTTATTGGAGGACCAGGCAGTGCTGAGAAGGAAAAACATAAAACAAATTAATATATTTGAAATAACAAGTATCAAAACTACTTGCCTTTGGTATATTTTACAAGTTCAAAGAATTAGACATAAAAGAATGAGTAAAACCTACAATGAGTAGTCACAGATCTACCGAAATGCTAACCAGAGCATAAGCCGAATTGGCCGGCAAACTAAACACACTTGATATTCCAACAAAAGGTGTTTATAACAGTTTGTATGACAGTCCTCAGAGAATGAATTACTTACACTGCACTTTGACTTGAGTCATAGACTCAATGACTCCAAGTGCACTAGCAGCTACACAAGTGTAATTGGCCGACTCCTGGATATTGGTCAATTCTAGCACATTCCGACCAATTGGAAGCTTGTCATCTGGTGTAATATCAGTAGCCAGTCCTTTACGCCACTTCACATAGGGCATCGGGGAACCAACAGCAACACATGTAAGATTAAGGTCAGCACCCAGCATCACTTCATGTACTGGCGGTGGGGGGATGGAGAACTGTGGTGGTACTCGTCGCACTGCAAAATAAAAGTTGCAAAACACACATAACAACAAAACAAGACCTGTCTGTGAAAATCTGGCCATGCGTTTATAACTATAATTGGTATGAAGGCTGGTTGAACATGACACATGTGATCAGTGACATCATGCTCAGAACATTCAGACAATATACAGGCTGATTTATCATCATCATTATAGCAGTGCATCTTTGTGCATATCTGATGTTTTCATAATACGGACTAATATAACAGCTTATTATGGTAAGAAGATATATAGGAAACAGAACATGAAAGCTCCACCACATCAAAAATGTTTCAAATGTAAGTTATAGGTTGTAATGAGATATATTTTATATTATCTAGTAATTTTCTTAAAAATGGTCTGTTTTAACCAATCTTATGAAAGTTAAATGTAAAAACATGGTGTGATATAGACCAACAGGGTGTTTGCAATCAGTGGATTTAGTTAATATGGACATGATACATACAAATGGAGAACTTAACAGATTTTAGGCTATTTAAGAACAAAAAAAGTCTCATATAAGACAGGAACATGATCAAAATGACAAATAAATAAAGAACTGGAAGAATGTCACGGCCTATTTCAAGGTACTATATCCTATCATTTAAGAGTTAGGCAAACCATGTTACTTTCTGTCTCTTAGGTCTGAATATTATCCTTGTCTCCCAGTTGCCTGATACCGACAGTCAATATTATTTCTTCAAAAAGCAAAATATATATAACAATTAATTGTTTTATAGTGCTGTATGCCTGCAGTGGTAAAGGGTTCATGGTTTGAGAGACAAAGCTCCAATCCTGTCTAAATCTTTCAGGTTCATGGCTGCTTCATTTCCATATCCTGATACTGCCACCAGAGTGAGCAGTCTACCTCATTCCCCTACACTTCAGACAGGGCGCACATGCTCTTAATGAGATTACTGATCTTCCCCCACTTTCTCGTTTCAAACTGAAAACTGCTCTACCGTGACCTTTCCATAGTAACAAGCACTCCAATGTTGGAGATCTACATTCCACTAAGTGAGAGCAAGACAGATCTAATATAAATTTACTTACATCAAGATGAATAATTTAAGAACTCCTAGAACACAGTTTTTATCTAGAATGTTAAAATTCCTCCAATTTCAGATGATTAGTTAAAAATACCCAACTGTACATTTACCACCTTATTAACACAATTTAAATATGAATGGACTGTTTTATTGAAAATGGGTCCTATCCCAAGCTACTTCAATCTAGTACAACTGTAAAAACCATAGTCTCCTAAACCAAATTTCAGCAAATTAAATACTTTTAACAGAAGATATATTTTTCAGCTGAAATAAATGAAAAAAGAGTGACTAACAAAAAACATTCTCCTTCCTGTTTCCTTGTACTTTTATTTCTCAGACACTTCATACACAAATCTAAAATCCCTCGCAACTGCAACAGTTAGAACAAATACTTATTTTTTTATTCAGCCTTTAATGTCCTGCTGTTGAATAAAGAATGACGAGAAAAATCGACCTACTTTACCACTACTGCGTATAAAATTAAATCAATAGTACAACTCATGACAAAAACTATACAAAATTAGGTGGTCACAATTCTAAGAAAATAGGAGGAATAATGCTATGAAGGGGTTATCACAAAGTAATTTTATGCGGCACAAATACTGAATAATCAAATCTTCGACATGGATAAATATATGACTATGACCTGCCAATAATGGAAGAGGAGAATTAAGGAGGCCATGGACCGAATACGGACCAGAGAGCCATAGAAGAAGAAGAAGACCTGCCAATTCCTTTTTTTCATAGTTCCTTCAAAGTCTGAGACAATTTAATTAGTGTTCAGTTCTCTCAAACATTGCTTTACTGCTGTCTCAACCCTGTCATCACTTTTGCGCTCCAAGACATTATTTCAGAGCTAGAATCACTCGAAACAACATCTGGGAGGGCACAGTCCTAAAACTGATAAAACAGTGTTAACATCTGAACGGGACTTCAGCATCTATGGAGAGATGATAGAAAACCTCATCCTATGCAATGATAAGTATTTCAGTCTGCATGGTGACTGTGTAGGGAACAAGCAGTTTAGGTAAAAACATATGACACCTACTTTCCGTCAAACCCATATCAAACTGAAAAAAGAAGTAAGAACTACAAATTAATAATTGCATGCTTCAGTAATTGATTTCTGTGTATAATTACCATCAGCATGGATTCAAACTTTTATATTTGTCTACTATACTTCAAGACCAAGAAACCTCCGAAAAAGGAGGCGGCAAAAAGCCACAACCGGGTTGTAGAGCCAAGAAACAACAATAATCTCAAGTTTTTAATTATTACCATGTTTATAACTGCTAGCATAAAAAACATTTCTCAAGTGCAGTATATGATTATGGTTCAATTCCATATTAAAATTCATTAGTTATTATTAAAGAAAGAATAAAACAGATTTTGTGTGGCCATCATGTTGTTTTACATTCTAAATACTATATTACCTCAACATCTTCCCACAAACTTATATATCACCATCATGTTGTGGTTCCAATCAAACAAGGTTTATATTCCATTAAACAAACAACAACACTGCATTACATACTGTTGTGTGCTCGAAAGAATATGAACTACCCGTTTGATCCCCCTTGATTTGAAAGTTACTGGAGGGGCAGATATACATAGACCTGATAATACCATCAGCCTGTCTTTCCTTTTAAAAGAAGAAACAAGGGATAAAGTATGTGGAATACAGTGAATCAAGTATTTTTACATTGAAGATTTGGTGAATTACCTTTCAAGATATAATGATTTTTCATTTTACACAGTAGACTCTTTCCTGATAAATGTCATTAAAATTAAGATTATTAACTCATTAATTCTTCCAAAATATTTATGAAGTTATTTTAAATGCTATATTAACGTTTTTAGAAATAATATCTGCATCACTCTCCATACCTGCCATGCTGCCATGAGCATGTTTTACTGACCACATGATGGTCTTCAAGTTAAAACTAAAACTGTGTAAATTAATATTCTTCAACCTCTTCAAATTAAAAACACAAAAATGCAGAAATGACTGTACATACCTTATAAAGTTATTTTCTGAGCCCCCCCCCCCCCCCCCCCCACTATGAGTACACTGACTCAGATCCTTCATGCCCTAATACCTTCATTTTCAACAAGAAACAGCATAGAGGCTGTAACAGAAGAACACTGTATTTCCAGTAGAGTGTACAGGAAACAACCTCTTCAACTTAACAGCACCCCATTCCACCTTCTAAACCAGAAGTGGAGAGGAATTTCATTACTAACTCACAGCAACTTCCTCACTGATTCACTGAGAGGTTTCAGAACTTGGAACTAAACTATGCAATGAGAAAATCTTGTGCTGTAGTGCCAAATTTCTGTCTTTATACCTGTCCACCACGTCCTGAGGTGCAGGCAGGCTTGAAAATGCATGCCTAACAAGAACGTTCAAGTTACAGAACAAAGAAACACCTTATTTTAGAAATACTTTTCACACTTATCTATAGTCATTTCAAATTAAAAGTAAAGTAAAAAGCTGTCCCACTATACACCATGTAGGTGCTTGAGGAGAATAGAGATAAAGCTCCTACTCATTCTTAACCTCGGCACTAGATGGGGGTGAGTAGTCAGCATCACGCCCCGGCCGGCTTTACCCCTGGGAAACCCCAGTACCCATTGTATAGGACGCTGGGTGGGCCACAGAGCCGGTCTGGATGCAGAGGCTAGAGATTAAATCAGGAAAGCTAGATGACCATGCACAGTCTTAGGATGTGTATACAATGACATCATGGGATCGATTCTTGCCCAGGGCATGAGCGATATTTGACAAGCATCCATTACCGCAAAGTGCAGCGTTCAACTTTAGTTCACATGAATCAATTCTCCTTTTGCTGTAACAATTGATTTGCTTCACTGAGCTACAAAAATGCAATTTTGTTGTTCTGTACGGTGTTGCCACCTATTTTAAAGCACGTGAAGTTGTATGGAAATGTTATATTACGTTTAAAAAGAAATGCTCAATATGTTTCAAATTTTTACCTTAAAACTGTATCATTTCAGGAAAGTGGTGAAAAAAATAATATGCAGCAAAAGGGTTAAAAAAGGATTATGTTCTTACGAAGTTCGTAACAAGATAATAAATGACTCACCTTTAACGTAAAGCATTGTGGAGTGGGAGTATTCTGTTCCAACGACATTCTCAGCAACACATTCGTACTTTCCCTGATCTTCTTCTTCACTGCCGGAGATCTGCAGGGCTCCTACAAACAGAGGACAAAACTGTGAGTAGCAGTGCTACAGAAAATGAATGCAATGGCCCCCAAAGGAATCTCATCAAACATTGTTATAATAAATGTAGGTTAATTTCTTCAATCTAACATCATTTTATGCTGAAATCTGAGGTTTGCAGTTGTGTAAAACAAATATGAGATTATAAGGGCCAATGTGTGAATATATAGTTGACTTTGCTCTAAAAAATGAAAAGGGAGGTGTCTACATTTAGAGATAAAAAACTGATAACACTTCTTGCTTGCCTCTTTATAGAACCCCTATGAACATCATAAATAAAATACTACTTACTTCACCAAGAATGTAACTGAATGTAAGTGCCTATTAATATACAGAGTGAAAACAAATGATCTGAGTGGTTTAAAATAACTACTTAACAAAAACTAAATGGCATATAGAAATTACATTTACACCACCAGAAAGAGAACTTCAACAAATTTTGTGCAGAATGGGAGTTGGGTGTGGAAGAAAAGATATAAGTACAGCAATGGCCACTAGAAGAGCAACTGTTGACACGGAAGTAAAATGGAAACTCAATACACGAAAGTAAATTTGCTGTCCTCTGAAAACCCCAATTAACATTGGTAACAAATTTTGTGGAATGAAGCTTGAGCACAGAAAACTCTCTTCAACAACTCGTATTAATGCCGGAATTAATTTCATAGAGCTGAGACGCATTAAAAAAGCTAATTGTCTTTCACCTGGTCAATCACATTCCCTACAATGCCTGTTAGTTCAATGACTTTGCTGCTGTCCAAACTGTATTAATATAGGGTCAGTCACTGGTAATACAGTATTACAAAATAACATAAATAAGTACGCATAAATAAAATTTCAACCCAGTCCAAAAATAAGGAAGGTTTGTATCTCCCAGTGTAATAAAATTAATAAACAACTGAAATCTAAATGTGGTACAAAAAGAAGACATAATCTGCCAAGACTACACTAATAAAATTCAGTGCAAGAGCAAGCCAATCTACAAATAAAATATACTGGAACATAAAACTGATAGCTGAAATCTCCAGGCAAAATAGAAATGGCTGTGATGGCACATGAAAACAATGTGTGTTCTTCCCCTAGCTTATACTTTGCTGTAAAATTCCAAAGATAACAGGATTCTCCCATAATCTCTCAGCAGAAGAACTGCAAAAAGGCTAATGGTCCCATGGGATGTGTCCATGAAATGGAATCTGTAAAACAACCCCTCTTGAAAAAAACACAGTACGTCATAAAATATGGGTTGGTATATTGCAGTGCATGATGAAACATCCCAACATGATACAAATGCGATGTTTGGGTCACAATACAATGATAGAAAACAATTCTGTAGGCCATAACAATGTGGCATTTTGTCATCAGCTGCAGCCAGCAATCGTCTCACGTCACACATGAAAAGTTTACTTTTCATAGATAATGTTATAGTCAGCCCTGTGCCTAAACAACATGTGTGGACTGAAGGAATAACCAATTGAATCTTAAACCCATCACTCAACAAAATAAAGATGTGACAGGTGAATATGTATTTTACAACACCTTCATTATATTTGTAAGATTTGAGGTTTCCACAGTGGTGAGTATGAAGATTTCTGTCTTCTGGGTTTTTGCGCTGTGTAGTCTGGTCGATGTTTGCCAACGATGATCGCCCTGATGACGGAGGCAGTATGACCTCTAAAACGTTGGTTAACATCGACCAGACTACACAGCGCAACAACCCAGAAGACGGAAATCTTCATACTCATCGCCCTGATGACGGTTGCATTATGACCTCTGAAACGTTGGTAAACATCGACCAGACTACACAGCGCAACAACCCAGAAGACAGAAATCTTCATACTCTGATGACGGAGGCAGTATGACCTCTGAAACGTTGGTTAACATCAACCAGACTACACAGCGCAACAACCCAGAAGACAGAAATCTTCATACTCATCGCCCTGATGACGGAGGCAGTATGATCTCTAAAACGTTGGTTAACATTGACCAGACTACACAGCGCAACAACCCAGAAAACAGAAATCTTCATACTCTGATGACGGAGGCATTATGACCTCCGAAACGTTGGTTAACATCGACCAGACTACACAGCGCAACAACCCAGCAGACAGAAATCTTCATACTCTGATGACGGAGGCAGTATGACCTCTGAAACGTTGGTTAACAGCAACCAGACTACACAGCGCAACAACCCAGAAGACAGAAATCTTCATACTCATCGCCCTGATGACGGAGGCAGTATGATCTCTAAAACGTTGGTTAACATTGACCAGACTACACAGCGCAACAACCCAGAAGACAGAAATCTTCAAAAGTGTATTTACAAACAGTAATAAGCAAGTTAAACCGATGTGGTTGGTAATAGTGCAACAAATGAAAGAGAACTAACTCAAGGATTTAATAAAGCAAAGTGGTTCACTGCAAGTAAGAGCATGTAGCCATAGTGCAATCCCATCATCATGATTACTACAGCACATGACAAGAACATGTGCAGTCAGCGGTGATTCAAAGACTTTCAGAGGTTAGTGCAAGATCATTACAAGACTATGGTCATGCTTTTTATGTAGGACTACAAGACAGAAGAAGTTAACATTGGGAATTGTAATCACATAGTCAAATCTGTAAGTCTTCTTTGTGGGGAAACTAATTATCGAATCATGTCAGCCTGATTACAATATCATCTTGTTAAGAGCAACTGTTGTATAATTACACGAAACAAATATCATAAGATCATCATTTCATTATCTTTCTCTTTTTCTCTTAATATTTTCCCCACATCTTACTGTCATCTCCAATTACTAAATAGTTACTGTCTTTTTATGTAACGCAGGTGTGAAACTGAATTCATAAGACAACCAATGACATGCATGACATCAATAAAATGATCTTGATAAAGTAAGCCTGCAACCACACATCTCATTGACAAAGATCCTACACATATGAAAACATTTAAATTATCAATCACATAAAAGTAAAATAACTAAATGACTGACTGACTAACCAACCAACCAACTTAGCTTTAGAAGATTGCTATCTTCTGGGTTGTAGTGCCATGTAGTCTGGTTGGTACACATTTACCAACGTTTCAGAGGTACTTGTTGCCTCCATCATCAGGGCCCTGACTTGCTACCATGAGAACCTCAAATCCTACTTAATCAGCTTTACCTCCACATAAACTGTCTAGTCCATATGAACAGTCATCACAGTGACTACAATTAAAAGTAAATGGAAATTAATATAAAATTTAAATAAAAAATTAACTGAAATTGTGATTAAAATGTTGCAATTTTGTAATCCAGGACTATCTCCATATACTGTTATGCCAGTCCGATCAAGGTGGATATGATGGACAGGACATATGGTTTGGTTGGGGAAAATAAAGGCATATAAGATAAAGTTTTTCTTGGGCAACATCTAGAAACATAGTTGAAAGGAAGACTTAGAAAGAAATGACAGGTTAACACTAAAATGAATCTTACATAAATAATTTTTGAGGAAATGAACTGCCACATAATCCTGTCCAATACTGAACGATGGTTATTTCTTGGTACATCCAAGCTTTATAATACAGCAATAGGGGATTTAAACCACTGTACTATGGGGGCTACAGGACGCAAATGTGTGATACGTCAAGATATTAATTAGCCTGACATTCACTTGGAAGAAGTGAGAAAAAAAACATGAAACCCTCTCTTGACAGAAAGCTGTTACACTTAATGTGGAATACGGATCAAAACCGCCAGTACGATGGGCCACGACACAACCGATAAGATACGGTTCCAGGCTTGGTGTCAGTTGCAGACAGACACTATACGTAACGTACCTGGCATACCGGTACCTGTGTCTAGTATACTGTATCGCGGGCTTTTGCTGGGATCCACCGGTAGCATGTCTCGCACCCATGAGATGCGAGGCAGAGGTGTACCAACAGCTGAGCACAGCAAAACTGCGTTATGACCAATCTCTACTACCTTGGTGCTTGGAGCTTGTATTATTTGTGGAAAACCAGCTGGAAGCTTGTCAGCTGAAACACACAAAGATGGCGAAATCATGACATTAGCACTATTTTATTTTTGGAACATTTCTTAGCACTTGGCAGTGATTAAGATGAGATTCACTAGTGTTACTGAATCTATACCTACATGCAATACTATAACATTATTTGTTGTTCTGTATGGGTATGAAACTTGGTGGATTGTGAGTGTTCAATAACAAAATGCTGAAGATGACATCTGGGGCTAGCAGAAATTAAGTATTAGTGTGAAGCATTTAAGAGATGAAGAATGTAATATAGATAATGTTCACATATACTTATAAATAATTCATTAAGGCAATACAGAATTGACATGAAATGACAACAGTAAACCAAACAAGTTTTTTAAAATTAACACAATTGTCAATTTTGTGATTTAATAATATAATATTAAGTTAGATACCCAACATATGATATGTCAAAAGGTGCTGTATTAATTAATAAATAAATAAATAAAAATATATTTAGTAAGTGTGTGAAGGTTTAAGAAAATGGATTATTTATTAACTTATAGCAGAAAATACAAGACAATTTTTAAGTGGTGTCAAAGAAATATAATCTATGAAAATGGCAAATTTATAGATCAAAACTTTTTTTATCATTTAACGAGAATTTCTTTTTGGTTTCTTCAAATTTATAAGTTGGCAGTATCAACTATAAAACCTAATTTTCTGTTGGTAGTACTGTAACGGGATGAACACACTCGACTCTCAACATATTACATTGCAAGTTCCCACTCTAACTTCCGCACTGCCTGAACTCTGACACCTCGCTCTCAACCACAGATGTGGAAACATCCAACAGCATGTGACATTTCTTTTTTGCGCTCAGAATTTTCATCAGTTTGAAAGGCTTCTTCAATTATTACATCTGTGCTTGTTATGGTGTCCATTTTCTACGAGTGAAGAATAGCCCAGATTACGTTTTGCTCTTAAAGTTATTGTGCAAGTTTCTCTGCAAATGTTCCTGTGATACAATGGTTTCCTTGTTCTAGTACAAAATGGTTATGACAATTTTAAAAACCTTATGCCATGGAAAAAGTGTTGGCGACAACAATCCTGTAGAGATCTGAGTGTCACAGTTGCAAGCCAGTGGATCCATCTCGTGTTTTGGAAGTTTAAACCAATCACGACTCATTTTCCTTAATACATCAAAGAGTTATATTGCTTCCCTCCACATTTCATGCCGTATGTCAGAACCTCTGATCTGAATGATCTAGCGAGCACTCCAGATATGTGACAATGAAACAAATCATGTGACATCAGTACTGTGTACCACCATTACCATATTCTATCACATAGGTAGCTTATTTAAGGGTGGCCCTGACAGACTCGGCATTCTTGTAATCCAATAGCCATTTAAGTGGGCATAAAGTCACAGTATTCCTGGATTTCTTTTGGAAATATCTAGCATTCTATTCAGTATATGCATTGAAACCAGACTTTCTTCCAAAGATTAAATTTTTAGTTGTAAAATCCCTTAACTTCTTTCAGTTTCATAGAAGTATATCTAGCCACTCACCACGAAAATTTAACCTCTGTAGTAGCTTACAGTCACAGGGACTCACTATCGAAATCACATTGCAATAAAAGAACTATATTACCCCACACTCTGTAATTTTATCTTCCCTAATTTATATTTTCTAAAATTAAACAAGTAACTAATAAGTAATTTACAGAGCCAATACAATGGCGGAAAAAAAGGTTGATGTTGAGACTCCACGTGACAAAGATGTTAAATTGGGTTTTCTTCAATCATTTGCAAATAATTAAGAGCATCTGTTCCAAACATAACATAACGTAGAGACTCCACGTGACAAAGATGTTAAATTAAGTTTCCTTCAATCATTTACAAATATTTAACAGCATCTGTTCCTAACATAACAGCGTGTCAATCACGCTTGGCTGTACGAGTGCGCCGTTTGTGTGAAGTGGGAAAAACTGAAATTACACTGGTAGCAAGAAATACAAACGAGCCTATGGCAGTCGGACGGAGTTTGCACTTGGCAGCAGTCTGTAGTCAGGTGGCCAACTTTGTGTTGTGCAGGAATCTTTCTTCAGTAACTCTGAAGATGTTTTCCCGTTTAATTTACTTTATTTCTTCCCGTCAACTTAGAAGGGCCATACTATTATGCCAGTAGGATCACAATGGCCGTGAGACACGATGAACCAAAACCCTCTTCTAAACATTTCCTGTTAAATAGTAAACATCCAAATAGCTTCATTCTTTAACGAAAGTTGTCGGAATTTTAACACCAGTTGTTTCCTGATAGCAAGTAATTTTTTATGCATACCATAAGAAACACTCATTAGAACTTGTTTCAGAATACACCACTTTCTATTTTCTTTAAAATTCTGTTCCTTACACGAAGCAAATTGATATAGTCAGGCGCTGCTAACGAGTTTTCTTTCTGGCATTTAAAGAAAAGAAACAAGCATACACTCCGTAGAACTGGTAACACTTTTTAAGTTATTTAAACTGCTCGTATAAAACGCAATTAATACAACGCGAAATAAAGTTCTCATTATGTAAGTTCCTTAGACTCTGTCTGCGACACCTTCATTAGCAGTTCCGGTTTATGGACCGCGATATCGAGACCCGTTTATCGGCTCGAATCACTGTTCAGCATCGTTTCTAGAATATACGTTGAAGTTACTGTGCTGCCCCTACTGGTAGACGGTAATATTATTACAGTCTGCCTACTCCCGTGGGTAATTTATTCTGGCCCTGCTTTTCATGGCGAACCTACCTACTGTGAGGCACCAAAGAGAAGAGAGGAAGAGGATGGGATGGTAAAACAAAGTAATTATGTTACCAATCTATATTCAGTATATAGCACGACCAACCTATCAAGATTCCATTATCAACTGAACCTACAAGTCTTGTGCAGTGCTGCTGGTATCTGCCTGTCAGTCCACACGGCGTTACAAACCCCCTAAGACTAACATCGATACGTCTACAGTCAGGACAACTTGCAAATGATTCCCAATTTTCTCTTAACCATCGCGTAGAGATCTCTGTAAAGCTGTTGAGGCGTCATGGCATGACGGTGTGAGAGGGCGAGGCAGTAAGGAACGAATATTTAATTAAACCGGATTGTACGAGGTGCGATCGAAAGGTTTCCAGACTGCGCGTATAAAAACCGTTACACTTATCTCAGGTATTAAATTCATCCATCACCCTCGCAGTAGTTCCCCTGGGAGTGAACAGAACGATCCCAGCGCCGCTGCCAAGCCTGGAAGCATCCCTGGAAATCTTTCTGTCAGCCTGTCAAGCACCATCTGCGATTCTGCCTGAATCTCTTCTATCGTCTCAAATCTCCTTCCCTTTAGCTGAATTTTCATCTTTGGGAAGAGGAAGAAGTCACACGGAGCTAAGGAGGGTGCGGGATGACGGCCATGGTGTTTGAGGCCAAAAACTGCAGAACTTTGAGGGCGGTGTGCGCTGGCGCGTTGTCATGATGCGTCGCATGTGGAGTTCTTCCTTTAGAATCAGCTGACAGGTCCCATAGCCTATCCCAACAATGTCGCACAAGTCGTTGATGGTACGACGTCGATCTTCGTGAATGGCCTGCCGAATCTTCCTAACATTTTCGGGCGTTGTGCTCGAAGATGGTCGTCCAGAACGCTCGTCATCATCGACAGAGGTTCGGCAATTTTTAAAACGTGAATGTCACACAAAAGTTTGTGCACGACCCATTGCGGACTCCCCAAATGCTTGCTTTAGCATTTCATAGGTTTCCGTAGCCGTTTTGGCGAGTCTTTGGCAAAATTTGATTTGTTCATGAAAATCCGCCATTCCGAAATCGCAGGAGGGTCGGTGTAATGCACTACCAAAACGCCCGTAACTAAGAAACAAATGCTAATTCGATGATGCCGGCTGGCACACTGATTCACTATGAATGTAGGCCGCACCCCCTAGCGGCAGAAGCTCGTACTACATCCGGTTCGCCCTCTATTGACACAGTCTTGAAACTTTCCGATCGCACCTCGTACATATAAAATTACAAACAATGTGGCTGTATAAGAAAAGAATAATACTTTTTGACCTATTATCATGCCGATATGTTACTGAAAAACGTAACTGAAATATTTAAGAATTTTCTACCGAGAATGCGGCCGAGTGGTTGGCATTCGTCTTCAGTTAAAATCTCGGCCGGCAGACCTGACTGAATCGTTCGCGGTTTCCCTCGGTCCCTCCACGCAAATGTTGGGGCAGTACCTTAAATTACGCCACGACCGTTTCCTTTCATGAAACCTCCCACCTAATTAATCATATCATTCGAAACTATATATATTCAGTTGCTCACATCACCTTTAAATAAACAATAAACAAAGATTTATGACAAAACTTGTCAATATAAGTAAAGTAAATACAGCCAATTCATAAAATGTCGTGAATTTCAAATAGCCAATATCTGTAACAACACACAGTGACTAACATAATATTGAACATTTGGAATTCCTACACATCTTGTTATATCGCAGTACATAAAGAAAGTTTCTGAGAAAAATAAAACATTCTGCCTACATTCTTATAGTACGAGTGCAAAATTCACGCTGAAACTCAAAGCGAAATGCCTTTTCCATCTGTAGCCCTCACCACCATTTCTAACTTCCTTAGTTCCTTTCGTATTTTTACCTCACTCCGGTTCCCCGCATTCCTTCCCATTCCATGCAACAAAAAATAAAATATATCATGTTACTTCAACGTTTCCACCATTCACATTATAAGCACTCTTAAAGCTGCCTAATGGTGGCATCACTTGTAAAACAGAACATTTTGCCACCTTGTGAAAGTACTGAGAACTTTTGTATAAATAACGTCACATTATTTGGATGATTTTCCTTAAGTATTTCCTCTGTAAACGCAACGGAACAAATATCCAAGCAAACACCAAACTGGGTTTTAATACAAATTGCAACAGAAAAGGCACCAAATTTTAGTTACGAAAGCAATGGATCCTTCAGCAACTTCAACCAGAATTACAAGCAGCGCCAATACAGATACACAGCCTTACGTTACACGAGATTGGTACGTTTCATGTATTATTCGGTTCACTACATAATCGACCTGGACCTTTCACGTAGCTTTGTACCTTCCGGTTTACTGACAAAAATCTTTATTTAATTAATTAATCTTGTCCGTCTAATCACAATTTAAAATTTAAAATTAAGATAGTTAAAATACCATGTAATGCTCCTTATCGAAACATTCGATTTACATTTGGAACATCACTTTCTCACTACATGTTTCGGTTCTTAGATGAACCATCTTCAGGTGTGTAAAAATTACAATTATATAAACTTAAAACTTAATCATAATTTCTTATATGCAACTTTTTTGTAGTTGTTTATCAGTTATTAGTGGTGTTCACTTCCAGATTCCATTTTAATATATTTGAAGTTGTTCTATATATGTGCGTCGTGTTCAAATAAACTTTTAGGTTGGTGAATGTTTTTGTTGATGTTTTTATATCAGTCTGTAATGTAAATAATTCAAAGAATAAATGAATATTAATGAATTAATAAGAATAAAGAGAATAGAAAACAAAATAATATATTTGAAAAGTAAATATGAACATACCTGACATGAGAGGTGTAGATGAGTTCCGATTAGACGGACAAGATTAATTAATTAAATATATATTTTCACAATATGACGCAACTCTATCATCTGACAAAAATCTGTTTCGAATTTATCGTACCTGACATGTGTGCTGCATATTCAGCCCATCTCACCTACCTTGATTTTATCATTATCTTGTGAAAAGTTCGCTTTGAAATTCTCTCCCCAGGACCTGCTCCAAGAGCGACATATGTCACTGAACTGAATTAATGGTAACAGGCACTTCCCGAATTTAATTTGCTCTCAATTTTTCGTCAAAACTTTTTATTTGCTAATTTCTTTCCAAATATCTAAACTCTTTCATATTTAAATAATTTATTACTATCTTTATAGTACAATTTTGAAGAAGAGGCGTAATAAATTGTCATAAAACACGATTTTCAGACCAAGCAAATGTTATTGCTACCGCGTCAGAATAAGCACGTGGAGCTATACTCTGTCTGCTGTGTATCTGTGGCGCCATCAATCAATGAGTCACTCCCTCCACATCCGGCGAGCTTTTACGAAATGAAGGGGTCGCAGAGGGGAAGGGCACCCGCAGGGATGCAAGACCGCCACTTTGATGTAATATTTTATTAGGGCGCTAGTTCGTCATCCGCTCATCACACACTTTAAAGGAAGCATGGGGGCTGGAGTATCTGTACCGAGTCTTATTTTTACTCTCGACTCTCTTCACAGAATTAATTTACCACTAATTGCTACAACATATTTGTCGGTACTTTGTGGATGTTTCCTCGCCCCAGCTCAAAACTTACGTGATTTTTCTTTTCCAGTTTGCTTTTTCAGCTTCTCAAGTAACTGCTTAATATTAAGCGTAAAGGGGGCAGAATAAAGATGAATAAAAGGGAATGCATTTAATTATCTTTCGAAAAATTGAAGATGTAACAAAGTAAAGGTTCTTGCTGCCTCCATCATCAGGGAAATTCGCCATGATGATGGAAACGTCGGCAAAATTCTATCAGACAAACGGAGCTGCAGCCCAGAAGACATTCATATTCATCGCCCTGATGACGGAGGCAGTATGACCTCTGAAACGTTGGTTAACATCTACCAGACTACACGGCGCAACAACCCAGAAGACAGGATATTCATACTCATTGCCCTGATGACGGAGGCAGTATGACCTCAGAAACGTTGGTAAACATCGACCAGACTACACAGCGCAACAACCCAGAAGACAGAAATCTTCATACTCATCGCCCTGATGATGGAGGCAGTATGACCTCCGAAACGTTGGTTAACATCGACCAGACTACACAGCGCAACAACCCAGAAGACAGAAATCTTCATACTCATCGCCCTGATGATGGAGGCAGTATGACCTCTGAAACGTTGATAAACATCGACCAGACTACACAGCGCAACAACCCAGAAGACAGAAATCTTCAGCTTTGTGATTGGTTCTGGTAATAAAGAATACGGAGATATAAATTTACCCTCTGCTTTAATTACATAATCGTTCCGAAGCTAATCATCGGAAGGGGTGAAAGAAAAACGGAAGAAATGAGTTAGGGAAGTGAAACAAACATAAGAAAGAAAGGGATACAAATGCACACGAAATGCAAAATGGAAGAAAGCTGGAAAAACTAAAGAAAGAAAGGAATAAATTAAAAAACGAGACAAACACCAGAAGAGAGGGGAAGAACACGAAAGACAAGATTGAAGAGAGAACGAATGAAATAACGAAAAATAAAAGCGGCAACGGAAAAAGGAGGAAGAAAGACACAGAAAGAAAGGTAACATAAACAAAGAAATAAGAATGAAACAAAAATAAATAAATAAATAAAACATTTTTCCTTCTAAAAGGCAATGCATTTTGCTCAAAAAGGGTATGTGGCTCTGAAGCACAGTCATATTCACAATCATCACATTACAAGGTTTGGCAATTTAATTTATTCTGCACACAGACTCCATCGCTCTGATTCCCACAGACAAACTTTTTCTTGCAGTTATGAAAGTTCTGACTGTTCAGTCACGTGGAATGCGCAGTATACTGGTCAGGTAACATTTTGGTATCACAAATCCTGTTAGTAGGGCTGTATATATATATATATATATATATATATATATATATATATATATATATATACACACACACACACACACACGTATATGGGGTGAGGGGTGGGCTACTGTACAAACCCCTGCAGCGCTTCATCAAGGCGTCAGTCACGCCTTCTGCTGGAAACTCCAGTAAATATTAATAATAGTTGGCCTGGCTACCACGTTCCTTGCGGCAAGCTCAGGCTAAAGTCATATAAAGATTTTACGCGTTAAAGAGTTCCACACTGGCCGAATCGTATCATCTGGACCGCACAATGCGCCTAAAAGTTTGAAAGTGGAACCATTTTATATGGGGGCAAAGACTATATTCAATCTCCATAAGATGAGTTCCCGAAGTGATATTTCAGGTTCTCAATGTAACGAGTAAGAAGATGGCTGTATTCTGTGTTGTTGCGCAGTGTAGTCTGGTAGAAGTTTACCGACGTTTCAGAGGTGCGTACTGCCTCCATCGTCAGGACGACAACCCTGAAGACATCAATCTTTATGAGTTTCAAGATGGTCACTATGGACTGTAAGATTATTCAGACTCCATTAACTACTAATATTGAGGTTATCATGGCGGCGAAGATGAACAGCGACACGCCGTTAACTAATGTGTGTGTGTGTGTGTGTGAGTGCGTGCGTGGAATGAAATTCATTAAATAAGAAATTGAATATATATTAAATCTTGTCCGTCTAATCACAATAATTCTTATTAAATATTAAAATATTACAATAATTAACATTTAAAATATTTAAAATATTAAATGATGTTCTTTATCGAAATTGTGATTAGACGGACAAGATTTAATATATACTTATTATATCACAATATGACGCAACTTTACAATCTTATGAAATTGAATATTAAAATGTACTGATACATGTCACCCTAATATTTGCTTATTCTGTATTGTTACTTGCAGTCAATGAACGGTTATGTGCGCCTGGATGTCTCACAGATATGCGAAGTAAGAACTGACTGGACGTCCGGTGTTAGATTCCTCTCTTCACCACCGGCAAAACGCAGCCCGCGGCACGCCTCATGGTGGACTTCCTGGTTTTCCTTCTGTCTTTCATATTATTTAATTCCAGCGACTACTGTACACTGGAAGTGTCTCAGCAAACTGGAGTAATGGAGTGTGATTCAGTGCCAAAACAACAAACGGCTTCTCCTTCCATTTCTAGAAATGTCTGCTGTTATTTTCTTTCTCTTTTATTCATTTTACGAATAATTTATCTTGTCACTGACTTCAACAATCTTGATTCTTCCTTTCCGTATGAAATGAGACAAGGAAAGAGACCAGTGAGCTCCTTGGGGGCGGTGTCAGTTTCCACGTCTTCACACCGGCCACCGTGACGTCATCATTGTGATATCTCTCCTTCTTTTCCCACCAGACGTCACAGTAATGAGACAGGGGATCTGACGTCACTTTGCCGGTGACATTGTGACTCCAGAGACGGAATTCATCCCAACGAGCAGTCAGCCGGCCGAGGGTCAGTTTGGACACTGGTCCTCCTGACGATAATACTGACGTCATATACGGATATATTAATGGATGAAAAACACAAGACTTGATAAAGATCTGGACAGACGAAGCCAGACCTAAAAACCACGCACAAAATTAAAATGAAACGGACATCGTGGTTATTCTCCAGCTATGAAGTATCGTCTTGCGATGTTAATCCTGAATCCCCCTTACACGAAAAAAAAAAACCAAGGCCTGAAGTTTTAAAACCGCTGATATAAAAGTCGGTCAATAAACACGATTATGAGCTAGTTTCATCTACTGAGCATACTTACAAATTACTTTCGTCGGCTCCATACAACTTAGAAAAATAAAATTGTGGAGACAAAATATTCATACCAAATTTCATAAAAGACCGTCAAGTGGGGTCCATATTTATAAGAGGAGTGAGAGGCGACATGTGGATACGAAGCCATTGTCCTATAATTGTTTACAAGCAATGGAAGCAGGCTACAATAGATGGGCTAAGATGTCTTTCGGTACGCTCAGTGAATTAAATTACAGTACAGACCACCTTTTGAAATAAAAGTGCATCCATGACGGGAGTCACTGTCTCAACTATTTCTAAGTACTCCACACGCGTGTTTTATCGTCATTCGGCTTGTTTCCCGTCTTCCAAGCACTCACCTAAAATTGCCTCGTCCTCTTACAGGGTCTTCAAGGTTCATGTAATTGAAAATGATGTATCCATTTGATCAAAGGAAGTCTTATAAAAATGGCTTTTGTTTTTTCTCCTCTTTGGAATGAAAGAGACGAGGGAAAAGTTTATTACTGACAGGAAAATTTCCTATTTTACAAACATATCTTGCAGAAAGACCCGGCCTTTAAAGGAATTGCTCATGAATATTGTATTGTACTGTAATACTCGTAACTTGGTCGATGGTGCAAGACAGATCTTTAAAAGTCGATAGTTATTAATCTGGACAAGATATTCCGTAGAATCTGTAAGTTACTTGACGTGTTCACGAAAACCCACGACTATCTGGTCATTCCGTAATGTGCCTTTTTTCTTGCCTACTATACCTGCACCCGTTCACACCTACCTGATCTGACTACGCCAATCGGAGGAGTATATCGTGCCCTTTCATATGTATATTTTGAACTTTCTTCAATATAACGTGTTTGCCCCCCAAAAATTAGTTGTCATGACTTCTGAAGTAACCCTCGTATATGCAGCCTACCTCGTACAGCGATAACAATAATACCGAAGTCCCATTTAATCAGGTCCATATTACGTCTGTAAGTAACAACACATGGTAGAGAAAGGTATACAAAGAATTTATTCGTAAGAACTGAAGAAACTACAAACAGAAGAGGTAGACATATGTGGGAGTAAGTTACAATGGATTTAGAAAACATGTAGAAATGAGGACTGGAATCATTTGGTTTGGGACAGGGTCCAGTTGAAGACTGTGGTAAATATGGTAATAAATTTACGACTGTAAGATCACAATTCACTAGGTTGTTTACCCTCAAACTTGGTAATAAACCAAGTTCCATACAAAACACGGATGTTTTTTTTTTTTTACAAACGAGCAACTATTAGCTTTTCACTAAGGACTACGCTCCATGGAGATATTGGGTAAATTTGTCATTAGCTGGAAGCTTCGATCTCCCCCTCCGACCCCGCGAAACCCATTATTTCCGGTAACTTTCACCTGTCATTTTCGCCACATGCCACTTCGCGCACAGTGGCAACTGAATCACAAATAATATCTTTCACATGCTATTTCACCACAATGGCAACTGAACCATGAACGGTGTAGGCCTACACCATGTATCCGATTAGCTGAGAATTATACTGTACTGACATAACAACTGTGTGCTGCTCAGTCATGTTCATTGTATGTGAAGCCCTCGTGTTCAAACATAAAGCTATGAAGGCGAGATAAAACTCCGTAAATTCTTAATCTCGACCTCGGTTTTACGTCCCCCCCTCACACGTCACCCATCGGAATAAAAATTTCGTTCTCAGGAGGCTGGATGACCCGAGTGACGATTAGAAGAGTAGTTAATATGATCAGAAAGATGTCCTCAGTGAAGAACACAAAACTTCCAAAAGTGTTCTTTACGCCATTTCAAAGGAGTGTAATATCAATAGTTCGTATGACTACTGACAGGCATGGGTAGTTCATAATCACGGATAGATGAAAGCTGGTCTACTGGACGATGCGACAGACATACAGACAGACAGACGCATAGGACGAAGGATGGCACTGTATTGAGTAATGACTGACAAAAGATAACCGAACCATGTCACAAATTTGAGCATCCGTCACGTTTGTATTACGTGTTTGTAGAAGCCTCCAGTGGCATACCGTTCACTTACAAACACCATTCTCAAGTTACATGCATATACAACACCAAGGTGATGACGTCATCTTTGACGACGACATCGCGGATTATGAATAATGGTGTCATCACTGATTACAGTTCTCCCATCTCACGATTCGAACATCCAGCCACGTCGGTCTTCCAGACTTTAGATAATTAAAACGTACGAGTTAGGGCTACTGACTCATGGCATAACCTCGATATCGAATTTCATGAAAATTCATTCAGCTAACAGTCAGAACACAACAAAGTACACTTAAGATTTTGTTATCCAACATGTTTCGATCCGTTAGGGTCATTATCATGGGTGTACACGAAGTTAATGTTGGTGTAGCTTTTTATAGTGTATGACAACTGTTTTTAGGTACAGTTAATGGCACAACGTGCTTGGGGGCAAATGCAATCAGTAAAATAATAATATCCGAGTTTGTACAGACTGGAAACTTAGCGTTAATTAAAAATATAATGGTTGTGGAAACCTGAGGTTTAAATATTGAGATATGCATAAGAAAATGCATAAGTCACAAGTGTTGATCGCGCAGGTTGCTAAAAATTGCTGACCCTGTACGAGGTGCGATCGGAAAGTTTCAAGACTGTGTCAATAGAGGGCGAACCGGATGTAGTACGAGCTTCTGCCGCTAGGGGGTGCGGCCTACATTCATAGTGAATCAGTGTGTCAGCCGGCATCATCGAATTAGCATTTGTTTCTTAGTTACGGGCGTTTTGGTAGTGCATTACACCGACCCTCCTGCGATTTCGGAATGGCGTGTGCATCAAATTTTGCCAAAGACTCGCCAAAACGGCTACGGAAACCTATGAAATGCTAAAGCAAGCATTCGGGGAGTCCGCAATGGGTCGTGCACAAACTTTTGTGTGGCATTCACGTTTTAAAAATGGCCGAACCTCTGTCGATGATGACGAGAATTATAGCATTCAGTTCACACCAAATGTCTAGTATAAAATGGACCAAACATGATAAAGCTACTGAGTTAAGCATGAAAAAAACAATTTTGTGGCAACTGAGATTACAGTGGTGAGTTTAGTGGTTAGTACAACATATAAACCTTTGTCTGCGGCATGTGTTTCTGCAGTTGGTGGAGAAGAACTGTCCGAGGCAGGATGGATATACACTGTATTACACTTCCCAAAATAGTTACTACGCTACTAGGTTACCAATTGAATTTAGTTGCGAGCTTGACTTGAAATGGATTCACAGTTGAAGTAAAGGGGACAACTATTTTCATCTTCCTTCTGTTCGTGTGTTAGACGGCTCTTACATTTATTTAAATAATTAGCAAACCTTTCTTGATACCCATTAACAAGGTCTACCGGTCCATAAAAATGTTTGTTGTTTTGAATATGGGCGATAAATGTTTTGAATAATCGTTATTTTTAATATTTCTCATGTGTTACTTGAATCTGGTCAAACAGCAGTCCACACCTAACCGGCTTCGCACACATATCTCCATCAACTGCAGCAACACGTACTGCACAAACCTAACCTAACCTAACCTAACAAAACATAACCTTACCTAACCTAACCTAAACTAACCCAACCTAACCATTAATCTCGCCACTATAATTTGAATTGGGAAAACAACTCAATATCTTTACCATGTTTGGTCCATATATAATGTTATGTGTCATACCAGAAAATTAAATTAAAATTATTTGCCGTAAAATATTTAATGATCTTATTTTGCGTATGACAGTACCTACTCGCGTACTTCTCTATCACGTGCAATTACTCTGTCATCTGGCTGTTTGGCCTTCTTTTGTAAATAAAAAATACACGTGAATGTTTTGTCGTGTTGCGTATATTTTTTACGAACACATTGTTATTTTCATCTGTTTGTAACAAGACGCTATTTTATTTTCCTCTCCCGTTTATTCTCTGAAAACAACATTTCCAGTGAGCTTTGTATTTCATGGGAACATCAATTCGCTCGAGGATATCATTTTTGCAAAGTTGATAATATAATAAATTATCGGATTTTATTACGTTTGCCAAGAGGCTTAGCGTGTCAGTGAAGGCGTGTCTGTAGTACAAGTCAACCAACATTTGCAGTGGGCAGGCACGAAATGGTCCTTAGATGAGGTATGTCCAATATTTTGTTACGTATATAATCTGCAGCTATTTCGAAGCCAACCTTATGGAGAATATTTTATCTTCCCCGCCTCTCACAGGACCCCAAGGTCCATTACCGTGTTAACGAGAGCCTGCCACTGAACCCTATCCTCGGATAAAAACTAATCCATTTTTGCCTCCTATTTCCGATTGCACACACAACACGACGTTTCTTCAATTCTAGTTTCATTATCAAACGCACGATAAACGTTGAGTAGCCTAGAAAATTTCCGTAACAGGGCAAAGGGGGATGGTCTCACGCCCTAGAGAGTCTGCCAGTATCCGTCTGCTATTTGAGACCAAGGCACCGTTCACAATTTCTGTGCTACGTTCGACCACTCTGAACCATAAGATAGTGTAGTTGCGTCATATTGTGACTTATTAAATTAAAATTAAATTATTTGGTTATTCCGTCAAATCACAATGTATTTAAAATAAGATAATTAAAATAATTAAAATATAATTCTGTGTTCCATATCGATTTACAATTGGAGCAGTTATAACATGTTTCGGTTTTATTAAACCATCATTAGGTGTAAAATTATATTAAATTTAAAACTCAATTACAATTTTTTACAATTTTTCGCAGTGTAGTTTTTTGGAGGTCGTGTCCAGCAAGTATTTAGAATCTTTGTGATACTTTACTGGTTTATGCACGGACATTATTTACAATTTTTCTGCTAGTGCCGGATATAATCCCAGTCTTGACTGCTATATAACCCCCGCATTTAATAGAACACATATTTATTATCGTTTCGAGATAATTATTCATGTAGGCATAATTACGATCGAAAGCTCCCAGTTTAGCATCTGTAATCTTTCGTATTCGTACACGTGGTTTAGATTGTCTATCAAATTGTGATTTACGTTGTTTAAAACCATAGTTACTGTGGCATCGCAGAATAATGAAGATCACTTCATCGTGTTATCCTGACATGTTTGTGCTGCTGACTGTGAGAAGATATCGATCAAAGGCCCTGAAAAATGTGCAAAGCAAACAGAATGTTGCGATGGCCGGCTGGGGGGGGAATAAAGATGACGTAATAATAGGACTTAGCGGTCTCTTATGATTAATAGGCTCCTTGCGCGGCTGTGACGTCACCGGTTTTCCGGTAAATAAGCAGAATTTGGATGATCTCTTCGCAAGTAAAGTTGAACTGAGCGTTCTCTGCGCTGTCGCCAGTTTTGTATAATAGAATTGAGTTTTATACCAAGTTGAAACTGGCTGGTGTGTGTGTGTGTGTGATTGGCTCGAATATATTTTGTTCCCAAATTTTAATCGTTACACAGAAAATAAAATGTGTGCATTATTTTGGAAGAAGACAGCTACACTGGTCATTTAGAAAATCTATTACAGCCTGTGTATACAAGAGTGGACTTGTGTTTCTCAACCAGCGTATGAAGACATTTTGAATACGTACAAGTTCCACACATTTCTCGTAACAATCTTTCACAAAGTGGTTTCGTTCAGTCTTGTAACGCACTTCGAGCCGAGAGTGATGGGGTTCGATCTGTGGAAGAGACGTTTGAATATATAAGCGTTCTTTGCTTAAACTTCTACCAGAGAGCACGGCGCAAACACCCATACGACAGCCATCTTCATACTAAAAAAACCTCAGTGAGATTAGCAACGTTCATAAGGTAGTATATTTGCGTCATATTGTGAATTAGGTTAATATTTTAATGTTTTCCGTCAAATCACAATTTTAATAAGATAATAAAATATAAAATATTTAAAATATCATTTCACGTTCCGCATCGAATGATCGATTTACAAATTGGAACGTCTCTTACGACATGTTTCGGTTATATTTAACCGTCCTCAGGTATAAATTAGATTGGTAAATTTAAAACGCATCTGCCTTAAATCGAGGTGATATTATTTATTTTAATATTAATTTATTTTATAAATTTACAAATAACAGACGCGAGTCCGGACAGGCAAGTCAAGGCAAGGCAAGGCTGTTTACTACGATCCGGCATTTGATTGCCGACAGAGAAGCCAGCTCCTTTTGCCACGACATTCAAACCGGAAAAACCGGACGTGTTGTCGCCGATTTCGTATTGAAAGTAGTGTCTTTCAGTCACACTTTCACTACTTCTAAAGCCGCCTTGTATGATGTGAGACAAAACATGGCGAGCCCTTCTAAATTATCTGTGTCAGTGCAATAAGAAGTCGGATGACTGTGGCATAATGCTTTTTGAAATTTTACGTTATCAGTCTGCTGTTTGAAAGGACGCTAAAGCTCTTAGTGTAAAGTATTTCCTCACTTAAAACGCAAGGCGCTTCAAATGCGCTGCCAGGGAAAAAAGAAGAAAGAGCTAACTACCTTCCTAACATCAGTTATCCAAAGAGATGGAATTTTAGAAACAGCCATTGAATTTGCTCTGCTTTTAGTCTCTTAGTTCCTGTGCTGTTGCTACGTACACAGAACTTGCTCGACTCCATGTTCATGTTTTTCCCAGTGAATAATCACACGGGTCGTTAACTCTCCGGAAAGCCGCTAGATGGTTCCACATAAAACACAATATAACCCCCTTCTCTTCTTTTCTACTGCAACTGAAAATGTCTAGCTTTAATGCTTAACTTTTTATTTAGATTTTTAAAGCTTTTTCCTCCTTTCTCTCCGTCTGTCCTACGCGATGGCGGTTGGCGATGTTAAGAGGATGTTACTTGAAGCTGTAATCTCACATCTTCTTCTGTCCCCTCAGTCGGCTTTCTTATTTTACTAATTTCTTTTCGCTTTATTTTTCATATCATGTGCTACTATGTTTTTTTTCCCTTCCCTGAAACATCTAGCACATCGTTATAATCGAGAGAACGGAAACGACATTCAAAGATGTCACTACAGCCCTCTCTGAAATGACAGTTTCTTTGCATCATACAACTTCTCACCCTACGTTCCTTACATTACCCCACCTCTATTACGATTTACTAGTGTTCACTCTGTATAAAATCTACAAATGACAAAAGAGGATTGCAGTTACGCCAGTGTCTCCGAGTTCTGTTTGTAAATGTGTTATTAATTAAAAGTTTCCTTGTCAATAACCGCGCTGAATGTAACAAAACCAATGAGACAACCACATTAGTTCAGCGAAATACTCATCAAAAAATACAATACAGAGTACATACGGAAACTTCGTGTAACAACACACTTGACTCACAACCTGGCAACTGTATCGTTACGGACTGATTCAAATAAACACGCAGAGCTAACTTGAAGTGCAAATTACGGTTCTAAAAAAATACATCTACGAACCACAGAAACATATTAAGTTGTCCCCATGCATACGCAGAATATCATGACCTTCGCACTAGGTGGGGAGTTTTCATCACCTCATAGCCCTGGAGTCGATCTTAACGCAGTGGCGAAGAGAAACATTCCTGTCCTGATGCGAATCCAGCCCTGACCGTCCAACCGACCGGCAGTCTCAACTTTAGTTACAAAGATCAAGGTATAGAACAGTATTAATTTCGCGTGTTTTAAGATAAACACAGTCAAGGAACTGCTATATTATGTACACAAAGTAATTCAATATCAAGACTTTCAAATTTTAAAAGTGAGCTGCAAATCGAATAAGAAAGTATAATTTCATATAAACACGTCATTAGTTTTCAAGCTACAGACCTTCTGAAATGCTGAGATTTGACGGTTAAAATGCCTGGTAAGCAAAACTATTGGCCTCACACATCCTCCACGGCTGTACGTAAAATCGCCTACCGCAGTGGTATTCAACCTGGGGTACGCGAAGATATCTTAGGGGGCACTTGAAATTTAAAAACAGATATTATTTTATGATAAACACTGTATAATCAGTAATGTAATTTCTTTAATTTATTTTAGATGTAGATTATATACTATGTATAACTTGAATTATACACCAACAACTTTGGGGGTACAAAGTTGAAGAGAAATTTTATCTGGGGGTACGCGAACAAAAAAAGGTTGAATACCATTGGCCTACCGCACAGCGTTGGCGCATACTATTACATTATAGGAACTAGGAATTTGCTGCGTCATGTTCACACGAATTTTTAAATTATTTTTGGATGTGCAACTCGCCACTAAAATTTTTACGTCTAACATTGAATCATTCTGTAAAAAGCCTCTGAATATCCTACATTAAAAGATAGAGATTTAGCCTTATTTTTGGTCACCTCTGGTTCACTTTTCTTCCTATCACCTTATGGCAGATGCGTGTAACAACACAAAATGTTGCCGAACGTCGTCGTCAGTGGTTAACACTCCGGGTTCGTATTTGAGTGGTCTCGGTTCAAGTCTCGAACCGGATGTCTTTCGTTGTTTCCTGTCCCAAAAGGCAATTTCCGGGACTTCTTTAAATTAGGCCACGACCACTTCTTTCCATATCCTTTCCAATTTATTATGCCATCCCTAGATTTAATGTGCCTTTTTATTCATCAGAGTGCTATGAAGAAGAAATAAATAAAAGTACATCACTATTAACGGCATCATATCAAAATGGATGCACCATCCTACCATGAAATCCCTCCATATATTCTGAAATTCCCTTCCAGAGGAAGTATTTTTTACGTCTGATATTTTTCTAAATCTTCACGTTTATTTTTACAAGACCTTCGCCCATCCTCTTCATTACCACTAGACCTAGTCACTTCCAACCCTCACTCCACAACCAACACTTTCAGCCAACCATTTTATGCATATAACACGTATTCCAGTGTTCCTATCTTCTGCTGTCATAACGAAAATTAACTCTAGGCGTTCTTTGTACACGTTTATGGCAAGAACTTAATGATCAAAATGTTACTAACACTCCAACACAGAATGAAGGGCAGATAAACAAAATAGTTAAGCCGGAAACTATTTTAACAACTAATGGAAACGGTCTGTTGAAATTAAACGAGGAATTATTTCTTTCGTATCTTTATATCTCTCTGTCCATTTTCCAAGGCTCCTTTTCCCTCTCTCCCAACTCAGAACAATAAAAATATCAGCTGTGAATGTATTATGTTATTTAAATGTTCTTGTAGCCCATATTAGATGTACTTCTGAAAGATGCGTGCTGGTACTCATATTTGTAAAATATGTAACATTACGCCATGTAACTTGATTAAAGTGAACTTTCAGACCTCTGTGAATGCAACCAAATCCGACAGTGCATAATTATAATATTAAAAATCAGAAAATTGTACCTCAATTGCAGTAAATTAACTTTCAAACGCTGTTTTATCGACGCAATAAATCTGCAGTTGTGATATAATGACATCGGAGATATTACATTTCACAGATTCGTACATAACTTTTATTTGGGTTTCGTTACATATTAAATATATAAAAAATACATCATATAAAAGTTGTACACATCAATTAGATGTATATTTTAATATTTTGGGTATCCGCCTTGAACATGGAAACTGCAATGCTTGCCGAAACGACGGTTAACACCAAACAATCTATGCGAAGCTCATCCTAAAACCGAATTTATACACTGCCTGTTTCTTTTTTTTTCTTTTTTTAACTGACAGCCTGAGGTCAGTATCATTACACAAAAATTTCATTATAGACTACAACGGTCAATTACAGTTGGCGAGGTAAGCCCAGGAACCCAACGCAATACAACAGAGGTCGCGAAATACAAGGCAAATTGGCACGTGCTTCACTCTACAGCGTTTTTCATATTTGTTGGAGTTAATTCCGAAAAGATCAGAGACAGCTCAGCCCTATGGCTTAAAAATACTGTTTCATTTGCAGTTTTGGCAACTCATATAAAATAACAACAGACTCACTGCTAGTGATTTACAAGGCTTAAAATGTTATATAGAGAGAGCTGAGCGGCATGTTAATGTTTCGTCAGTAGAGGACAAAATTGTTAAAGCATCCATTTAAAATATGACAAAGTTAAAATAAGTCAGAACAACAATAACAAATAAAAACTACATTCAAGAACAAATTAATAACAGGGAACACTAGATACCGTTCAACTAAAAATACACTGTCTTCCCATCTACTATCTAAAAATTGAAAGATAAAGAACTATACTTTTACCAATTGTTTTATATGGGTGGGAAACTTGGGCTCTCAACCTAAGGGAAGAACACAGATTGAGGACAATGTTTGGAACTAAGAGAAAAGACGTAAAAGGAGGCTGGAGAGAGCTTTGTCAGAAAACCTTCAGGAAAACATAGTCATATTTCAGCCCTGAAGATGGAGAAAGTATGTTTCTCCGAAACATTCGCATCTAACGACGACGTGTCTACATTGCGCCAAGACTCAGCAGAAGAAATTAACATATTAAGTTTCATTTACTCCTACAAGAAAGATCTTTATTGTTTTAAGCATAAAAAACACCATATTTTATCTGTTCTTTGCTTGGAACAAAAGAGCTAAAGCCTGTATGTAGCTGTCGATTAAATGTCTGTGTAAGCCAGTGGATCATGAGTCAACGGCTAATTCTTCAAGACGGTCGCAGCATCTGCAAGACTACAAGGCATCATAACCCTCAATATAGCAATCAACATTTTCAGAGTCGTCAAGACCTCAAATCGTAACACAATTGCCAACCATTGGACTCAGAAGCAAAACTACGTCTAACAACCTTAAAGTGTTAAAAGCTCATGTTATTTTACACACGATTAATGCGTTGGGTAAATCTCTTAGAAAGAAGTCCACTGCCGTCCAATACAAGGAAGTTCTTTCTGAAACGCGATGTGAAGTTGCAGATATGGAAGCTGAACAAACCATCAGCTCTCTTCTTTTATGGAACAAATGAGGGCACAATGTTTCCCTATGTTATCACTTTCATTACACCAGGCACCCTGCAATCTCTGGAGGCAAATTTTGTAGCTATGCAGTTTTAAGTGGCCACTGCGCAGTATCCCGATACGACACGCCGAAACTGACCACATCTTCCACGGAAAAGGGGGAGAGATGCTATTATATACCATAAAAGTGGGGGTTGAAAACAATTCAGTGACTGTTTGGGTTGGTAATTATACTGCAGTGTTATCTGAAGTTGAAACCAGCACAGCGTGCCATCCGGCTTCTACTTGGATGGGCCAGATACCACTATTCACGCATAAATGACCTACGTCTTCACATGCTAATATTCTGTGTGCTCGTTTGATCTTCGCAAGGCTTTGTTTATGGCGAGGAGTCTTATTTATCTGATTACAGGTGTTTGTGGGAACTACTGTGTACGGACTATGTAGAACAAGAAACCGACAAAGAAAGAAAGAAAGGAAGGAATAAAGATACCGAAGAACCTCAATATAACGCGCCCCGTTACAGCACGGCTTTGATCATGTCCCCTTAATAGGATCACATACGTTTTACGACGTTCACTTGTAACGCGGGTACTGAAGCTGTCCCCCGACACCCGGGTTACATCGCGGTTTCGCTGTAGTATATAACGAGGAAGAAAATGGATTTATGAAAAGAATACAAAAGAGTGAAGGAAGAAATGGAAACATACGAGAAAACAAAACAAAAAAGGGAGAGAACGAGATAAAGAAAAACCATGCAAATATAAAACAAAGAAACAAAAACAATGAACTGAGACAAAGAAAATAAATATAACACAGATGAAGCCCCATATTACTTCTCGAAATTCGAATAAGAATAGAGAGAAATGGAAAATCTGATGGAAAACAGTAGAATACGTGTTCAAGTAGACAAATACTATCAAACCGGGACATGTTCGTCTTTTCGATGTCCTGAAGGCTCAGAGGTCAAATTCATGTCACGACAGCCACTTCACTGCTACTGCCGAGTTTACAACGCATGAATTGAGTGCACTGCTGTGCTGCATCTCTGCATCTAACGCAATCAGAGCGACCGTTACAGTATAATGGTCAACGCTCCAGGTTCGTATCTCGAATAAGCCCGGTTATCCTGAGGTCTTTTCGTGGTATTTTTCACGTCCTTCAGAAAAATACTGAGACAACGCCTTAAGTAGGCCACACTTGCTTCCTTACAAATTATTTCCAATTCACTGTTCACAGCCGTCCTATCTTTCGACTTTACATGAATAATATACGAGGCGCGTCCACAAAGTACGTTTCCCACTCGTCCCACAGCTAGCAAACCTTATATTGCGCGAAGCGACTGTGCGTACGTGATAGAGCAATGACGTAGAATGGCGCATGCACTAACGGTACTTCCCGCGTTCTCACATTAGCATCGTTGCAGTTGTTGAAGATGGAGGTTCTTATTCCAGCTCCCGCCGACTGTGAAGTGCGGTCAGTGATAACGCTAGGCCGCACACGGCTCGACGGACAGAAAGTCTCCTGCAGGAGTTCAGCTGGGAGGTGTTTAATCATTCACCCTACAGCCCGGACCTCGCTCCCAGTGATTTCCATCTTTTCCTACACCTCAAGAAATTCCTGTCCGGTCAGCGTCAGCGTTTTGAGAATGACAGAGAGGCGGAGATGGATGTCATACAGTGGTTCCAATCCCAGGCGGCAGACTTCTACGACACAGGTATTCAAAAATTGGTCCCACGGTATGACCAATGTCTCAATTCCGGTGGCGAATATGTTGAAAAATAGCTGGACACTTGCTGTATCTGTTGCAACAAATATTTCCATGAAATTGTGTTTTGTTTCTGTAAACGGCCCCAGGAAAACTTACTTTGTGGACGAGCCTCGTAGTTGAAATGTTTTTAACTAACCATAGAATAAATGGCACAGAAATTTCTTAAGTCATCACCAAAAAGTCGGAATGAAATTATTTAAAAACGTTAAACGCAAACGGGGAAAAAACAAAGAGAGAAATCAATAAAAAAACCGTCACGAAAAGCACACACAAGAGTTAAGCTGTGATTACTGTGAATCGTTCTTGCATCCACAGAAAAGACAACAACTTTACCTTTCTCCTATTATCAGCTCTCCGAAGCTCCAAGCTTAATCCTGGAATCATTAGTATCAATTCTACTGATTTATAGATCATCTCTCCGCTTCCTTTCTATTTTCCGGATCTCTCTATCTGGCCACTAGAGACCGTTGCAGTAGCCTCACCTTTTTTTTAATAAGATTCATTTATCTTCATTTTCTCGGCACCGACGGAGGTTCTGTATCTCAATTCAAGTTTTACATTATGTATGTATTCAAATGCTTACAGCTAAATGGCTATTCTGTATTTGTAAAACAAGTAGTTCTCACACACAATCAACAGGGTTTCCATCAGAAACATCCCGCGCAAACATTATCCTTATTTCATTTTCAGTTTTCTTCAATTAAATAAACAAAAATGCATTCATTGCGATCGCCCTGATGATGACAGCAGCAGTTATCTCTGAAACGCCAGTAAACTTCAACCAATCTACTCATACTCGCCGTCATGAGAACGAGAAATCTCAGCGAATTAAATAACCCACGAATACAATACAATTGCCCAATAGTCTCCAAAGACTACCGAGTTAGCAAAGTGATAATACTTCTGACTCGAATTCCAGAAGTTATGTATTTGTATCGCATATTTTAAGTTATTTTTTGACTAACGATTATTTGATTCTCAAAGACTCTTACTATCGAAGTTATGTTATTATTATTCCTTCTTCTCGTATTTTAGTTTTCTCTGGGACCAGTATCACAAAGTATTTCATATTCCACATTAGATAAATCTCTGTACTTAAATTTTGTATTTAAATTCATTTTCGGTCTCCCTAACAGATGTTACTGCTACATCCATAAGTTCGTTCATTATGTCTTTCTTCTTTCTAATTATTACATTTGGCATATTTTCCCGAACCTCCCTGTTTCCACTCACTGATTCCATATCATCATCATCATCATCATTAAGGTGGGGATAAAAGTAACATCGTACAAGATTTATCCAGTGTTGTAAAACTAAAATGTCAGTGGACTAGAACCTGCGTCCATGCTGAAATACGACCGCTTATATCTGAGAGCGCCCCCTGTAAGCTTCGCCTCTTCTTTCCATTAGGATGGGTATAAATCAGGTGGGTACAGGGCTTAGTGGGACCCGGGTGGTACTTTACCCCCTCCCCCAAAGCGTCACAGCGATCGCTTGTCCGCTCCTTCGACCAATAAATAGAACCAATACGAGAAAGAAAATCCACTACTCCCAAACTCCATAACGCCTTCATGTCTGGGACTTGAATCCAGTGCCGAACTACACAATGCAGAAATGTAGTACTGTGAGTTAATTGACAATTTCCGCGTCTCCTTAAATTCACGGAAATTCGCTTTCCTTTAGAAACGTATATATGATGAATGAAACCATTACAAGTCAGAACAGTTTCTAATGCACTTCGTAATGAGCTTACATTGGCACAATTCTCCATTCTAACTTATTCACTGGATCCAATGGTTACAATGAGTACGAGGCTAGCAGGTTATCTACGGCGGTGAAATAGCCATCTACATTCTAGAGCAAAACACACGCCAAAGGCTTGTACTGCACCGTAAAACAGTCTCTATCAAACCAAACTATTTCTTCAGAAGTCAACAGTTCCTCAACTGGTCAGGAAATTCCCCGTGTTTTATGAAACTCGAAAGACCATTCCGTGTTCAAATGAGCCCGAAACAGAATCTTATCTTTAACACTTAAATCAAATCGAGTACAAATTCTCACGCACTTCCTTAAACTCCACTTTAATAATACCCTCCCATCTATGTCTCGGTCTTCCGAGTATTGTTTTCAGACTTCCCGGCAAAAATGTTGCTCGAATTTCTTACCCCTCCATACGTGTAACACGCCCCGCCCAACTCATCCTACTTTATTTCATAACCCAAATAATATTTGGTCAAGATTGCAAATTACGACACTCCACACCACATAATTTTTCCAGGCGTTAGTTTCTCTCCCGTCTGTTAAAATACTCTCAACAAAGTTACAAAACAGTTTCGTTCTATGACATTAATTCATTATCAATTTAAAGAAGCTGTTTCTACTTTAGGCGTTATATGCAATCAACTGGCACAGGAAAACGATCATAAATGACAAGTGGCCTATATCAAGGTAACACAAGACAGGAAACACTGTGGAGAAACACGAAAAATCTCAGTCGAAATTCGAACTGCGTACCTCCCAAATACAAATCTATAGTATTACCCTAATACCAACTTCCTCGCGCCCATGTCATTTTCATTTCAATGTTAACAATTATCATAGAAAATATGCAGCTCATAAAGCGTTATTAAATAAACAATTCGAACAAATTAGCGGTGAGAACACGTGATACCAACGTAACAGTGGCGTGAGAAGCCAACAGATGTGTTTACTAACGACTGCAGTCTCTTGGAACTGAATCGCATTCTGTCTAATCCCAATGGACAGAATTCTAGTCTGCTTTAAACATGACCACCTGTAATCTTGGAACTCTGCCTAGGATTCTCCTCGGTAACTGTTTATATTACGGCTGTAATCTGAAATTCGGCGAACTCCTTGAATGAGTTGAAGAACTGGTATCTTCATGCATCGCCTGACCTGTTTCCGACCTTCCAATACGCGGTTTCCTTGGACGTAATTTAATTTCTATTGGAACGAGGCAGGGGCTTTCTGTATACACAGTTAAACAAGTTTCAGAATCGACGTAGCCATAATGAACGACTAGTTAGAGAACCGTTTTACTGGCTGCTTTAACGACGCACTGTGCTAGCTGAGAGGCTGACGGGGGTTCGAATGAAGGATGAGTCTGACGAAGAGATTTCTAATGTTATTCGCCCACCTACACCCGTCTCAATGGCATCATTCTTCCGGGTTTCCCCTTTAAATTTTGTATACATTTCTCATCCCATGCGTGTTACATTCTCGCCCATCTCATCCTATCGAATGTCGCAGCAAAGTCATTTGAAATTACAACATTGCATCCGACAAATCTCGGGTTCAAGTGTCTGTCTATCATGACAGAGTTTTTCACGGTCTACCTCAGTCTCTCCAAACAAATTCCGGTATACCTCAAATTAGGTTACAGCCACTTCTTTCCATATATTTTCATTTCACTATTCAAAAATCATCCTATCATCCGTGATCGTACTGTGTAAACTAATAAGAGTTTCGTTAAGTAGACCACAAATAAGCAGGTCATCTCACCCACCTAATATTTGCTGAAGACTAAAATTAATGAAGGTCGTAGGATTTGGGGTTTTCACGGCGTTGTGTCTGAAGATGTCTGTCTTCTGATTGTTGTGCCGTGTAGTCTGGTAGAACGGCGCAACAACCCAGAAGACCTTCATAATGAAGGTCCTCATATGTAACTTTCTCAATCCAATTGCTACTTTCTCTAGCAACATATTGCCATATACCCTCAATCTATGCTCTTCCCTTAAAGTGAGAGACCAAGTTTCACACTCGTAAAATTATGCATTAGTCTATATTAATATTAAGGACTTTAGATAGGTGACGGGAGGATAAAGGATGCTGAACTGAATGTTAGCAAGAATTCAGCAAAAAAAATTTCTCCTCTTCCCCTAATGGAAATATTTCTCAGGAATGCAATTTTAATTTTCTCTTGTCGTTAAGAATTTGACATACTTTCGGATTTATCAGCTTAATTTTAATGGCTGGCAAGATAAACATCCCGCACAACAAATAAATAAGCTCAAGAGATATATCGGCCAACTGACATACAACGCTGGTGGTACGTAATTTAGCTCATACACAGCCAGAGACGAATTCCACCTCCTTGAAATCGAAATCAGATAAACAGATGAAGAAAAACTCCTGACGTTTCCAAGTATTCAGCAGTAAGAAAACAGTGCATCATCATAGAGAAAAGAATCTTATCCTTAAAGTCTTCTTCGTCTGATCTGTCACGTCACACAAGTTGCCCATGCTGACCCTGCTTCACCATTGAATTGGTCGGGTTTCATAGTGCCCCCCCTTCCCCTAACGACCGTCACTTTATTGCAAATGCGAATGTTTCTCCAACTTGGGAAGAAAACTAAAATGCAAGGGCAGGAAAGACACGACAGAAGTTCAAACAAACAAACAAAAAAAGGTTTTTTCGTCCAAGTTTAATCTCTGCCAGCCTCCGTAAAGAAACAGCATGTTGCGACAAGGGAGACCAACGTCTCATTCAACAATTTCTTTAAACAGAATGCAGCTATGAGAAACGATACTCTTTATAACACAGCCTGCAGTATGGCATCATACGACTTAATGCATGGTTAAAACACATCTTGCAGTACTTAAGATGAACGCAGAACGACTATGACGTTACGGCAGTTAATGCACTGAACTTGTCAGTCAGATGAAATAAATGTTTCAGTCATCCAACTACATACCGAGTGACCAAGAATAATGTTACAAATACACACTCGCAATGGAATATCTTCATTCGTGGGAACATGCCTTCGCCTGAATGTGGTCTGCACAGCGACATCCGGACAAATGCAGGAACACATTCCGCTTGAATTCCGCTGTAAACACACGCAAACCATAACGTTTCCTTTACACGCGAGTCAGTGGAAAGAGTAGCATTTTGTTCCTGTTATGTGTCGTTCATTAGCATTAAATTGCAAATATAGGACAGCCGGCATCCATGATATTTTTTGTGGACTACGTATTAAGAATTTTTATCAATGTCAAGACACACGAAGATTCCCATCAGTATACTACTCGTAATTAACTTAGCACCAAAACCGAATCGGCGAGTTGAATTAAAACACTTCTGTGTAACCACTGTAACTTCCAATGTATTTAATTGTTAAGTTAATGTCATAGTTCCTCAGTCTATATAATAAATGAGTCGATACATTTCAGCATGCACCCCTCATCAAATTTCACGAAAATTTATCGGATACTTGTGTATTGATGGATTTCAATCAATCTGCTGGCAGGACACACCTTACGTTTTTACCGAGATAGACAATATACCGAATAAGTAGCAGCGGAGAGCTGACATGGGGTGGTCACGTTGCGAGCTACGAAATGTTACACAGGGCTTCGGGCTTGGATGTGTTCTGTGAAACGACCAAAGAGACCGGCTCGCGTGTGTGAATCAAAAGGGAAAAGGCAGTCACCTTCACAGATCTTATTACAGGGTTCTTTGTAAAATTGAAGAAATTGTGTGTATACACTTTAGACAATTTTTCTGTGTTATGCTGAGACAAATATGGGATAAAACATACACTTGTGGATGAGTCGTATCTCCGTAGCAGATTACACAGCATTTCTCAAGGGACAGTGCGTTGCTGAGAGCCGAGTTGCTAAGAAACGGTTTGCAAAGCATTTTCATGAACAGAGTAGAAGTTTCGAAGCTTGACCATCGTTGTCTGTGAATTGAAGCAGATTTTCTTTTCCCTTTCCCTGAGGCGAACTTAAAATATCTCGTTACGATGACAGAGCTGGAATACTACGTGCAGAGGGAAAGAGGAAATTCTTGTATAAGTTTCTCGTGACAGAGTTTACAATGGAAAATGTCCGGGAGGGCAAAGGTATACAAAACTTTCCACGATGTGAGGCACCAGCTTCTCCTTTATGCCTCAGCAAATGGAATAAAGTGTCGAAGTACGAACACCATACGTTCCTGATGCTGTACATACAGAAGTCACGTTTTTATTTCATTTTTATACATTTCCTCACTTAGAATATAATTAAACCAAGCTTGTTAGTTAAAGCAGTGACGCGGCTGACTTCTTATACGGAGATAGGATGGTTCGTAGTTCATCCTTTTCCAATGGTCTGTCGTTTTTTATACAAAAACACCTTCTGTTAGTTTATTCTCACAGTAATGCATAGGGTAATTTTTATTACTGAAACAAACAAACACCTTTAACAATTGAAGGATTCCAGTCAATGTTTCTTCCACTAATTCAAACAAACTAAAATCAAAAGAGCCGGTGCTTCTAAGCACATCGGATGTACAATGAAAGACAACAAAAAAGCTGTATACAATGCAGATGTTATTTATCACAGATCGAAGTCAGACGAAAATCATGTAGAGTGAAAAGCATATTATGCCTAATAAGCGGATATAGCACGCCAAAAGTCAGTGCCGTGTTGGTGCGTGCCTAGAGTGCCTGAGGAAACACATGAAGATACACGTATCAGACTAGATCGTGCTAAGGCAAACTCTGAATCAGAAAGCATTTGAGATTCAGGACTAAGCTAACATATCCCTACTGAGGAGAAAATGGTCTCTAATCTCTGAAAGGGAATGGAATATGACGTTGTATTGCTCAATCTCTCCTTACTATAATCTGAATAGTGTCTTCAAATAAGTATGACTTCTGGTAGGAATTATGGATAGTACGAGTAGGTTATTTAATGGTACATGAGTTGCAGCAGTTATTCAACGACGAACGGTGATTAGCTTCGAACGACACAGGGAAAACGGTCGTGGCCTATTTGGAAGTATTATCCCTCAATTCACATGTTATTAATAAAGAAAATCACAAAAAAACAGTCAGTGCCCCGGCCAATATTCGAACAAGGAACCTCTGGAATACAACAGCCGTTACAGCTTGAGTCACTTTACTTTGTCACATCTGTACTGCGGGTCGGTTCGCCGTGCATTTCATATAATTCGATGCCAGATGACCACTTTAATTGGTACAGCGACAAGTAGCCTGACTGCCCCAGAGCTAACAAGCGTGAAATGAAGTGAGTATAACTCACACAGAAGTTGACAAGCCGAGATATTCCAGTCCGTATATTAACCAGGTTACGAGGTGGTGCCGCGCGGGGTTTGATTCCCGGCAGGAACAGAGACATTTCCAATGGCCACCGCGTCCACACCGGCTCTGTGGCTCACCCAGTCTCCAGGAACATCTATTCTCCGAAGCAACGCGTGAGTTGCGTAAACCTGAACACATTCATCTATAAATACATGGAGCTATAACTCCACTCCCCCTTCAGCGTGGTGCTTATAAACCTCACAAACATAAATGTCTCCCTCATATTCAAGTTTCCATGTTTTGCCACTTCATCCGTAAAAACTGCAGCAGAAGGCAATAGTACTAACCCAACAACACTACATTCATATCACTTACAAACACAACTGAGTGTTCACTTCTCTGTAGTCTGAACGATACGTTCAAGCACCCCTCTAATTCTGAACGTCGTAATAATCAAATTGAATCCCGCAGTGCAAGTGGCCCAAGGTCTCTTTAACTCCATGCCCGGTCCAATTTCAAGCCGCTTTGCTACAACTTGCTGTCCGACTCCGCCCTTTGATCTTGATCACAGACAGAATCTTGTGTGATCATTCCATGCCAACTTGAATCAAATGACACAGTTTCTGAAGATGGTTATTAGGCCAATGGCTCTCAAACTTCATGTACTAATGACACAGTTGGTACATTCCGACATAACTTTTACAGGAAATTTCATGTATGGTATCGTTCAGTTCGTTTCATGCACAAATTAAAGTAAACGGCTCTACATAAAGTGCTTACGAATAGAAAATAAGGAATTAAAATACAAATATTGTACAAAAATCTGGTTTTAAACAAAAACAAAAATTACGTCACGTTAACACTTCGTATGTTAGTTTAATTTTATTAACATCACAACTTTTCACATAAATCTGTGCCAGAGTTAAAAATCTTATTTCTTCGTATCCTTCCAAATAAAAACACAGACATCGCACAAACATGTAACCGATAAGTAGTTTACTTAACTACGTTCTTTAAAGCGCATACGTCATAAAGCGTTAATTAGTAAGATAACTATAAATAATAAATTGGGAAGGATATTGAAGGAACCAAATAGAAATTCATCGGGCTAACTTTTAGAAATAAAAAACAATTCATCAGAAACTGATTACAGACAAACTGTTCGAAAACACCTTTAAATATCACTACATATTCCTTAACCGGCAATATTTCGACGCTATATTGCGATAATTACCTGCTCATCGATACAAATTTGACGTATAAATTCAAAACATGTTCCACATCGGAAATTTCCAATTCCGACAACGTACGAGTCAAAGAAGTAAACCTACAATTTTCTCGAATTGCTTTACAGGAAGCCATGAAAGTCCTCGGATACGGCAGTTGATCTCAAACCCAAAACTTTCCGAGTACTAGACACAATCTCACGACATTCAGAACACAAACATGGGGTTTATACTACCTGTTCTTACAGATTCAGAATTAATAATGATGTTGGCAGGTGCTAACTGCGTTTTGCTGGCCTTTTGTGCTTCAGTCGGTAATCATCGGAAATGACTTTGGTAGCCGCCACGAAATTTCATGTTTCAAGGTCACAATTTTTTTTACACCGATGTAACTTAAACAGTTGACCCCATGAGAGTGAAGACAGCTCAGAACACATATCATAGCAAAGCTAGCAACGCTGCACTGTTGACTTCGAGCCGCGCTGTGAGGGGCAATGATGGGTGAATTCCTTCTGTGGTTTTGTAGCACGCAATTTGGTGACAGCTGCTGGAAGAGCAGAAGGGAACGGTGCCACCACCAAACACAAAGACAGGTACACCAGGTGACACATTTTCAGACAGCTGAAACATAAACTTTATCCGATTTTCCCCCCACTACCATCCTCACTAACAGCGTTGTTATTATAAGTCCGCATTGACTAGACGCATGAGGGAATAAATCAGTTCTGCCTGCAACATAAAACATTGTCTGTAAAACATGAATATGTTTCTATCTGCCCATTAGTAACTTTCTCTTGCCGATAGCGTATTTACATTCACTGCAACATGAGTCATCATTATCATCAGAGCGATATTCCTACCCACAATACTGTGCTACAAACAATACCTCCCAGATAACGTGACAGTCAACGGACGTGTCTGCTTGAACACCGTAAGGCACAATGCAACCTCTAAAATAAATTACATATTGGCCCTATTTGCACTGAAACGCTTTCTAAAGACGGCTTACATATGTGAATGAAGTGATGATAAAACGATAGATACACGGTGTTAAAACCGCTGTAGTTTTTAATTGTTTTGTTCATTAAACCACAATGCTTACAGCGTTAAATAACTATCAGAGAATACAAAAAGGTTACAGCAGAAAGGGAACTTCGATATTCAATGAAGTAACAAATAAATGGTTTTGTACAAAAAGGGCGTATATCCAATTTAATTTAATTTCCTTAATGCGGAATAACAGGTTTGTGGCATGAGTCTATAATACTGCATGTGTCCGTGTCTCTTCTTCCTAATAACATTTAAATCGACTGACAGATATTAATGAAACTTGGTATGTACAGCATGTCACTCGACATTATTACATTATAATTTCGTGCTGCCTATAACAGCAACATGGCAGTCGTCCTAACTTCTCTGGTGAAAGAAACACCAACGTCACCTAATGTTGGATTCTCATATCCTGTATAGGAATAAATATTCGAGAAATAAGCAAATTTTCTTCACACATATAAGAAAGTGTGCGAAATTTAAACACCGGTTCCGTTTTGTTCGTGAAATCCCAGAAGCCACTAACGTTATGCACGTTGAATATTACATATAAATCATAAACAAAACCGAAACATCTCCCTAAAAGGAATTATTACGAAAGTGCCAACATTGTAAAAGTCTCATGTTATATCAGGTAAATTTAACGTAACCAAGAGTCTGTACTAGTGGACATTATGTACAGTTTCTCCCGAAGTTATTCCAGTATTACCTACATGTACAAAGCAATATTTTCCCTTATCGTTTTGACAGTTGAAAGGCATTTGTGGAAAATCTAAGAACTCTAAATTTCTATGGTCGAGGATTTTAAGCCTCACGCCCATCCAACACAAGGAAACCTACCCGTTGTTGTTCGATATTTTTATTCAACACACCAAAACTAGAGAAACGATAAATATTTCGCGCACGAGTTAGACTGTAATACAGCAAAATGTTCAGCAACAAATGTACGGAAATTTGATGCATTGTACCTCAGATAAGACAGACGATAATGAAGTATATAAATCATGAGAAATGGCTTATAAATCCTCTCTTTTTTAAAACGGACTAAAACCCAAATTGAGCTCTTAAAGCCCAGGCTTTTGATGATCCTCATTCTGTATAAACTTAGGTTAATAAAAGGATTACCAATCGTCGACCTCTGGGGCACTAAATCATACCATTCATGTTAGCGTCATTAGACCCGAATTTGAAGCGGATGAGGGTTTGTAACTACGCATACTAGCCTGGAGTCTAAAGTAATGGCAGTTCAAGGTTTTACTCGACCATCAGCAAGAGAGAGGATGATTGGCATTCTTGCGGTCGACTGCACTGACCTCTATCGATAATTCACCCATGGTAGGCCAGACGTACAGTCTCTCCGTAGTAAAACTGGATCACGTTACTTAATTTCCCACCAAAGAATGTTCAAACAATTTAGATATTGTTTACAGTCTGAAAAAACAATATACTGTCTGAGCTAATTTAATGAAGTCTGCATGATTTATACAGCAAAATGGAAGGATGAATGTGAATCATAACTTTGAGAAAGATATGAGAGAAAGCGTGTCTACAAAGAGACGCGAAATAAGAAGAGGAGACTTCCGAAGGCCGTCACACGGGTGCGGACAATCATAACAGCTGACTTCTAATAAATTCAATTTCAAGCTCCAAATATAACTTTCTTTCCTCTTTATTTCCCCACAGACACACACAAATGTGAATATCAGTAAAACTCATTTCCACACTAAGTAATTGAAATATAAAACAGCGGTGCACAAGTGACTATTTGACATGCATCTGAACATAAAATACCCCAGTAGCACGAAACACAAAATTAGCTCTACGGAAAAAAAACATCGGTTTTTGATATAACGCCTGCAAAACTATGGTCAGACAACACGCCCAACACATATGCCGGAGAAGTTGCTGCCTAAGCACGGCGCTCCAGTGCTGAATATTTCATGTGTCGGCAGAATTCAACATCACAAAGCACACATCACACGCTATTGTAAAGATATTCGCGCACACAGGTGTGTGTGTGTGTACATCTATGCACGCAACTTCGGATACGTTGGTGTGGATGGAACTATACTATTAAAATTTATCAGAAATAGTGTGTATTGATGCAGAGTGGATTCACCAAGTTATAATCTAACGTGCTCTGGTAAACACGATAATGAACATTTAGAGTTCCACAAAAAGCAGGAGATTTCTTGACTAGCTGAGTACCTACTAGAACATGTGTCCCATGGAGTTATTTGTATAATTACTGTCTACGTTACTGAGTTACTATTAACAAGTTTGGAAAGATGTTCTTTTCGGAGTACACTAAAATTCCAAACGCGTTCTTCACGCCATATTCCATGTACACGTCAGTGAGGAAGTCGGCGTCATCAGAGTCGATTACATCATCACGCATGCGCAGCCACCTCAAGTATCTGACATCAGTTACGTTCGTATTATCAATCGAAGGAAATAGAAAAGTACTGGCATAGACTATATACATCGACGGCTTAAAATACATACCAAATTTCATGTAAATCGAGTTACTACACGAGTACAGACGTCAGTGATGACGTCATCGCGGGCGACAATAGGAATAACTAATGCAATAATGGCGTCCGCATCTTCCCACCTCACTACTTTGGGAAACAATCACAGAAAACTAAGAAGCATTAGTTTGAACTAGCTTGCCTTTCTCGTAACCATTATACCTAATTTCATGAAAATCCAATCAACTGTTCTAAGTTAATGTAAGACAGGACATATAGTTTCTATATCCACCAATAGATGGCGTCACTATCAGGGCTGCAAGACAGACAGACACCAGGACGGGTAGATTACGTGTTCTTCGCTTATGCTAAGCTTTAAGAACACAAATACGCCTTAAATTGTTCGTATGCTTCAGTATGTGATAGTTAGTGACTTTCATTCAATAAAATAAAATAATTAGCTTTAAGGGTTAAACGATTACAAAATTACTTTTGCTGGTCTTATCGCACAAGAAAGATATTGGTGACATAAATAGTTGATGCTTCTGAGTAAGAAATCTCGTTCATGGGATGCAAATGGTTAACATGATAATGCAATCTGCTATTAAATTTGTACATGAAGTTAAAATGAGGATGAAACGTATACCGTAATATGGAAACGCAAGGTACGTTAAGTAGAGCCTGACACTAAAATTAACATATAAGGGTATAAATAAGCAGACGGATATAAGCCATATGCACGCTTCTCTCTTGGTACCATCTTGTCGCGTGGGTCACAGCGTAACAATAAATCATCACAGTGGACCAGTAGCATCCCACTGCCCCTGGGGGAGCATAAATCTGCTAATTGAGGTTAACCGTGGCGTTGCCACACAAGGGGAGGACTGGACAATGTTTACGTCAAGACATTTAGTGTAATTAAACGTATATTTGTACATAAAACTTGGCCGTAAGCTTTAATTTTAACCTCAGCACATTTCGTTTTGCTTCATTTCACTAAATCCAACTAAAAGGATGATTAGTAATTACATTTCACGCTACGAAGTCTGGTATATGAGCGTGGATGGCTCAAAGATTGCTCTAATCCCACTCACAGTACCGCGAATTTCCGTGTTGCTTTTCGGAGCGAAGGATTTTGAGACAAACAGATCCCACATCTAACGAGTCCCAACGTCTTTGGATATTTTATAAATGTTGTACAGTGGAAAACACTGATATCTCTCGGTTATGAAACGGCACTGTTTCGCCCCCAAAGAGATGATGAAACACAATAAAAAGGATTTCAACAGACAATCCTGTCCTATTTAAAGAAATGTCCTTACATTCGCTCGGACAGACAGACACCATGATAAACCGATTTCAGAGCAGCTTGTAACCTAACCGAAAGAGCTGAATCCAGTGCCTTCCAAACGCCAACTATAAGTAACAACAACCCAGAATACAACCTTCGACAAAGTCCTGCTTGTCTATAGGAATGTTAAGCTCTCAGACTAGCATAAATATGGACACATGCTACCATAGTCTAAAGAAAAGATTGATTATCCATCTCAAAATATTAGTAACAGCTGAGTCGCAATAAATGATGTACAGGTTCTGGAAGGCGTCTTTATAATACTTTCAGTTAGAAATGGAGTTAAAATAATTAACAGGCCTATTACTTGCTATCAGCACAAAATGTAAACCGTGGTGATAAAACATGTTATGCACAATTCTACTCATATAACTTTGTAATTTAAGAAACGTCACTATTTTCAATCTCCTGTGACTTCAATGCTATAGGTTATCAGTATTCTGCTCACATGTCCCTTGCGTTGCGTTAGATTTTTATTCGCAAATACTTTTTCCCCCATTTACTGTCTGTTAAATTCCACAGTCCCTGAAGACGAGATGCGATGACCGAAACATGTAGATCAATCAACCACATTCAACAATTACGTAATATATCTAGTAGATGCATCTGATAAACTGGCTTAGCTGATACAACGGCAGGAAACATAGAACTAGTTCTTTAATTATATACTTACTTGCCTCCAAATGTGAGAAGCTTTTCAATGACACAAAGTAACACAAAACACTCAGGGTCTTAAAAAAACCCGCATACTACTCAATAAACAAGCTATGCTCGCTTCGTTCTAGACTCTCCCATTTATCATTCACAACCACCTTTTCATTCGACACTGTATAACATTTGCAACGCCTTTCAACAAAATACGGAACAAGAAATGCATTTTTCTTGTTTTTGTTACGATTCAACACACAGCCTGTTGAAAGCAGTCATTCTAATAACACACGAATCATTACAACTGCACTTGTGTTTTTTTTTTAAAATTCAATATGTCAGACTTAAACCATATGAGCCCTGAGTACGGAGGACTTTTGTTTGATATTGGAAATTGGAAGACTGCAGGTTGTCATAGCAACGGATCGATTTTGTTCTGGTTGTAAAAATAACAAGATGAGAGAAAGAGAGAGAAAATTCTTCACAAATTTACATTTCATACCTTAACCCACTGATTTATCTTCCTCATTTTCGTACTTTCGAACAATAAACATTATTTATTCTGAAAACGTGTAACCCAAATTACGTGTGTCTTTGATCCACACAAACGTAAAAACATTTCCTTCGTTTTTACACAACGTAATGAAGCTTGTAGCTACTTCATTCTCGCAGCGTTTCAGGTTCGTAATAACACATCTGTACATTTATTCTTATAAGGTTGTGAAATATGGTCTCTCACGCCAAGGTATGTTCTTAAATTGAAGGTAATGAGAACAGAATTTGGACTTAAGAAAGAGGAAATATCAGGAGGTTGAGAAACGCCGTCATTTCATGTAATCTTCGTCTAATACTACCAGGAAGATTAAATCAATAAAGATGATCTGGGCATATTCCACATCGTATATCTTGGCGTATTAAGTAAGGACAAATACGAGGAATGATTAGTATGATGTATTCCGCGCATGCTCTGAATAGTACTCCGTCGAAGTAACTTCTTCCGCTGGCCACTGAAAGTTATGTACGACCAGCAACGGAGCGAACACAGCCGCGCCGAATGTTATTTCACCGGAGAATGCACACTTGGCGGTCCCACTGTCAAATCACTAGACTGAAGAGCAGCTGACAAGTAAACTGTCGCAGATAATACCATAACAAGCAACTGAGAAGCAGGACTTTTTTGAGAGGACAACTTCAAAGAAACAGGCCACTTTTGAGAACGAAAGACATTACACAGTCACTTTCTTTAATCTTACAATCTGTCCGAAGAAATTGAAATACGTAACACAGCTCCACATTTTAATACAGATACACCACTGACTCCATACTTTCTGAAGGTCTCGTAATATGTGTAGCTTTAGGAGCTCCACTGGAAATCTAGCTTTCATTTTTTAAGTTAATTTTTATGTTATTCTAGGTAAAGATATTGATCACAATTTGTCGTTATTTCCCATCTACGCGTTACGGAACAAACATTACCAATTTCTAGTAACACTTCGTCACGCAGTGTAGCAAATCCGCTACTGAGACGGCCCGCCTCCAGTCCCAGCAGCCTTCGGAGAATGCAATTAAGATTGTGCGTGGCCGATACCAACCTAGAAGACAACAATCGACAAGTCCCATCAATTAGCAGCAAGAAACGTGTTATAATTAACCGCTTTCAACCTACAAACGAAATTTCTCGACTAGAACACCGGTAGCTTCCACTCTACAGACACTTGTTTTTTTTATATCAACGAATATACATTCTATTGTAATATTCTTCACAACATTTTTGGTTCCATTAATACATATTATAAAATACTATGGTAAGAAATAAATAAGGCGTCTATTTTTAAATTCAACGCAGCACCAAAAGGATTCATGCGTCATAGAACTGCTCGGAATAATATTTGATACAATAGTAACCGGATGTTAAAGCAACAGTGTGGATTAACTGACTCGGAGCGGGTCCAGTGGCGGTTTCTCTAAACACGACCACGAAACCTTCGGGTTTCTTAAACCAGAAGTTCCTATTACCTTCTGAGCAATGGTAAACTTGTAAGATTTGAGGTTTTCACAGCGGTGAGTATGAAGATTTCTGTCTTTCATAGCCCTGATGACGGAGGCAGTATGACCTCCGAAACGTTGGTTAACATCTACCAGACTACACAGCGCAACAACCCGGAAGACAGAAATCTTCATACTAAGAATCGCCCTGATGACGGAGGCAGTATGACCTCCGAAACGTTGGTTAACATCTACCAGACTACACAACGCAACAACCCAGAAGACAGAAATATCGCCCTGATGACGGAGTCAGTATGACCTCTGAAACGCTGATAAACATCGACCAGACTACACAGCGCAACAACCCAGAAGACAGAAATCTTCATACTAAGAATCGCCCTGATGACGGAGGCAGTATGACCTCTGAAACGTTGGTAAACATCGACTAGACTACACAGAGCAACAACCCAGAAGACAGAAATCTTCATACTCATCGCCCTGATAACGGAGGCAGTATGACCTCTGAAACGTTGGTAAACATCGACCAGACTACACAGCGCAACAACCCAGAAGACAGAAATCTTCATACTCACCGCTGTGAAAACCTCATCGCCCTGATGACGGAGGCAGTATGACCTCTGAAACGTTGGTAAACATCGACCAGACTACACAGCGCAACAACCCAGAAGACAGAAATCTTCATACTAAGAATCGCCCTGATGATGGAGGCAGTATGACCTCTGAAACGTTGGTAAAAATCTACCAGACTCCACAGCGCAACAACCCAGAAGACAGAAATCTTCATCGCCCTGATGACGGAGGCAGTATGACCTCCGAAACGTTGGTTAACATCTACCAGACTACACAGCGCAACAACCCGGAAGACAGAAATCTTCAACGGTAAACTTTTCAGAAGCCCCTGAACAATATAGTTACGTCAGGCAAGGACCAAACATGGTTCGCGGGTGTACCATTGCAGCTCACGCGTGTTTTCCTTAAAATCGTGTTTGGATCCTGTGAGCCTGACGAGATTAAGTAAACTTGTTTCGAATGAAACAATAATCCCGCATTATCCCTGTGTTGTGACTAGAGTCGATCCCTTCTCTGAGTCACATTAGGTCGCTCTGTTTTGCTGTCCTCGATGTATTAAGCCAAGTTAAAAGCGCTGGCTTTTTGGAGGTTTCAACTTTGCTTTCTACGCACAACTGTGCGTGCGTGCGCACGCGTTCGAGTTCAGCGTAGTTTATAGGCTTACTAAAGGAAGCGGCAGGGGCAATTACCCTAATGGATTGTGTATGAATCCTGGGAGCAACGTCTGAATTCCGTGAACTGCAAGATGAACGAATTAAAATAAACTGTCTGACGACATTTCAAAGCTAGATAAATCGTTATGGACTACATAATTTATAAATGGGAAAACAGCTGAATAAAACACAAGAAAGAGAGGCTACCATGGGTTTATAAATGAAAACTAAAGTACGAAAATTGTCAGACGGCAGAAGAAATACGGACACTATGAATATTTTAAGTACGGAGCTACTATGTTCCTTTTACTGAATAAAGATTATACCGGACCGCCACTTTATATGCATAAACGCGTGACTCAGCGGACACATACAAAAAACAAAACTAAAATATTCGTTCTAATGGTTATCAAGGCATTTGACAACAAAACATGATTTTGAAGTAAATGCTAATATATTATTCATTTAAGAATTCAAGGCGACTTTAAAGTGATAAAATCTTCTCCTGCGGTCAGCCGTGTCAATTCGAAGCAATGTCTGTTTCGAAGAACTTTTCTGTCTCCATCATCAGAAACTAATATCTGTGATGATAGGGACACAGATGTTCTCCAAAACGTTCTTCTTTTTTGTAACGAATTGACGGGGCGCATAACCAGAGAAGAATCTGTTGCATTCTTTAAATTCTGTGTTGTATAAAGACGTTTATTCCACGGTGCAAATGACGCCAGCCCTATTGACTGCAAGAGAACTGTAAATACTATGGGAGAGAGCGTCCATAATCTATTTTATGGCCTTATGCCACCAGTCTCCTGGAAGAGCTGACGAAATCCACGATAGACCTCAGCCAGGATAACAGATATCCTGGAAACTCCTGGAAGACGAAGCAGGGACTTGCGGTAAAACAAATAAAGAATAAAAATATCAAATAAAATATTTACAAAATACCTGAAATATAAATTAGGATTACTCATTAATTACGTCATTAAAATAAATTGAGCGCAAGGGCTGGCAGCAAAGTACATCTTGAAGAAAGGGAAAGAGTCGAACGAAGGACGGAGCAGAAAAGTACTTCAAGACTTGGTATGGAAGAGAGAGGACGTACAGAGATCCCTAGGGAACCGACAAACAGGTGGCAAGGGAAATTGAATGGAACAGGCCTGCGCTCCTTCCTGTTTTATTTGTTGCAATACGCACCACATAATAATACAGGTCCCAAGGCTTTCAAAGCACTACCAAGATCGACTCGTGTGTCAAGTAGCTTTTATCGACATTCAAACGTCTAACTCGATGTGGCACATAGAAACAAGGATGGAAGACATGGAAGGCGTACACTTATCCGGCCGGCCAATTTAACGTCCTGCAGGTGAGGATCAAATGACATCCGAAGCATCGAATGGTGTACAGTTCGGCTTTCTTTGGTCTGCACCAGAGTTTCTAACAACCATGCACACAAACAGCCAAGAAAATGGCTTACTAAACAAATAACGCAACACTCTTCAAGTAATCGAATCGATTATCACACTAATTAATCGATCATTGAAACAATTTAAATATGTGTTTATCATGGCGGCAAGTTGTCTTCTGTGTTGCGACACCGTGTAGCATGAAACTCAGCCCGAATGTTCATTACCGTGTTCACAAAATATCGTTTTGGTCCCTTTCATGAGTCACATTACATTTATCTGAAATTGTCACTTTTTTATTATGTAACATTTACTGTGATTTATTTATTTATTTATCTGAGATCCATTATAAAATTGCCCTCCTATGCAATTCGTGTCCTTTGATAGTTCGGTCCTCTTTTAAAGGTTTTAAAAGACCCGCATAAACTGAGTACTTCGGGAATTAACTGAATTACTAATGGAGTAAAACATCGTTTGCAGTGAGAGGCATCAGTTTGTTTAAAACCTTCAGGGGATAAAAAGGAGGATTTGATTACAACAGTCAGTTGGGTAAACTGGACATTGATGGCAGCGCACGCCGTTCGGCCGTGTCAGTGGCAGGACTGACGAGTGAAATCTGCGTTGACAGGAACATCCTACAGTGAAAACGTTAGGTAACGTCGGATATAACCTATCGACAGAACGCCAGGTCGGTTTCAGTCCGCATATTGAAATAAACAACAGTTTACGTTTTACGTCATTCTCTGCCTCTGTAGTTAAACGCAGACGAAATCGTTTCTGTGAGGCTAGAATAAGTAGGACATAACAGTGACGAAACGCCAAACGCCAAATTTGTGGGTATCAAAGCCATCCGCTGTTTGTATCGCTCACGAAGAAGAATTAACCCCTCAAATTATTAAAATATTACCAGATATAACTCAGTTCACGAAACAGATCTTTCAGAAGCTTGTAATCCCTCAACTAGTCGTTCATAAGAACCAGCTACTAGATTATATCCTGACCCAGATGAATCCAGTATACATCTTGAAATCTTAATTCTTTAGAATCCATTTTAATAATATCTTCTCATCTGCGGTTAGTCTTCTGTAAAGTCTCCTCCTTTTAGAAAACACTACCAGATGTGTCCGTGAATGTTTATATTTCTCAGTCATTATAGAGACTGGCTGTCGACGAGACGACCGAGGTTCCGATTTCCGGTACGTGTAAGGATATTTTCCAATCGTCTCCTGTTCAATGTTTACCGAGGAGGGCTCCTTCCCCGGTTGGAACGTGAAACTGACCATTCTCTTCTATCTAGCGTCCAGGTTAAGAATGCGTGCAGAATGTTTTCACTACCACGTGAGTATTTAAGGTATTAATTAAGTGTGACTTAATTAACAACGAATTATGTAACGACATTTCATGGTTGTGTCGGCGACGTATATTTTTAAGCATGGCCACTGACCATCCTGATATCTGCCCGTGCGGATAAGGGTGAAGGTAAAAACTGATACTTGGGACAGAGGAATGTACAGGGCGGGATTTAACCCCCCCCCCGCCCCCCAAAGACAGAAAATAAAATAAAAATGAAGATGATATCCGAAGACCAGGATCTACAACTTAAACTAACTGGAATACTTCAACAACTGCGTCAGTTTGTTTGGGGATCGGCCACTGTAAGACGCAAGCTCTGTAGAAGTCTAAAATTGTTTACGCACTGGCTTACTGCGCAATAGATGAAGGAAATCTAAGTGTTGTGATAATTTTAAGGCATTTGCTTTGGAACTTATTTTTTCTAGTTATTCTGAGTAGTTCATGCCAGATGGTTGACATCGGATCCAAAACACTCTGAGGGGGGGGGGGGTCTAGTAAATTGAACATTCACAATCGTTTAACTCTGTCAGAGGTGAAGAATATGGAAAAAGAGAAAACGTTACTGTGAAAAAAGCAATGGATCTGGCAGATCTCAAACGCGAAGACTGAAAGCAAATCTCGATCTACGTTGTAAGTCTTACAACAATTAATAAACCATGCATAGACCGATATGAATTACAGTTCATTTCGTTCAGGAACGTTTATGGACTACCAATATAAAACTTAGGTGTAAGTTTTGACGCTGTTTTAATTTTATAAACTTTGTCCAAATAAAGCATACAATACACGCAATAAAATATAATTTTATGACTGGCATGTGGTTTCCAGCTGTAGAATTTTGATGGTTTTTAAACTGACCAGTAATAAAAACTTCTGTGAAAATAACACAAAATGTTAATAATGAAAAGATAACGCGATTTTGTACGCTGTTTTGTTCTGTCTGTAAATCACGACACACTTCGAGTCGTAAACTTTTAAACACGACGAAAACTTATTAACAATCCAAATCGGTGGTGGAACACGAGCAGTTGTAATAATGGAGCTGGCCGCCAGAGATCGCACATGTGTGTGTGTGGGGCTGACTGTACAACGTTTGAAGATATCCCCCGGGGGCACTTTATGATCATCCAGTCACTGGGGCGTCGTCACACGGAAGCCAGAGCACCTTCGGGAACCAACAGGAAAAAGAAGAGACCTCCGAGAACTACGTGCGTGATCTGACTGATCTGCGTGTCTTCGTATTTACGGGTCCGGACATCTCAACCCGACACTCACTATCTTGGTTGAGGTCGTACGTCATCTGAAGGTGACAGAAGTTCAGACTATGGAAGAAGGTCCCAGCTCAAAGACAGGCTATGGTATAAAATGGGAAAGAAAAGCTGCAAGAGGAGTATTAAAATATGCTGAACATGACAGAGACACAAAAGACGCTAGGTCTGAACCAGTAACACCATAAAAATTAAGGGTCACGAGAAAACACAAGCGACCACGTGCAATGCCTGTGTGGATTTTATCTTCTTCCCGTCTTGCACGTATTATGGATTAATACCTGTTGCACCAGACGCTAATCTTTATCAATCCCTGTATTCCCCACCAAACATTATTAGGATGGTAAAAGATAGGAGGATGGAATCGGCAGACATGTAACACGCAAGGGGACTTCAGAAATGCATACAAATATTGGTTGGAGAGCCTGAAGATAAGAGACAACTCGGAAGACCTAGGCGTAGATGGAATTAATGTTAGACCATATCTTGAAGAAATGGGAGTATGTGGACTGAATCCATTTACTTCAGGACACGGGCCAGTGGCGGGGTCTTCTGAAGATGGTACTGAAACTTTGAGTTCCATAAAAGGTTAGGAATTACTTAAGTATTAATAACTGAACTACTGCCAGTTTCTCAAGGACTACGCCCTATGGATTTAGTCACAGCTTTTTTAGAGTCTCCGATGTCTCTTACCAACAGATTGAAGTCATAAACACTTCAGTAACTTGTAAAAAAAATCTGAAGAAAAGAGACCATCTGGGAGACTTACGGAATCGTTAGATCAAGAAGGCGGTGTATTGAAATTAATGGTGGAGGTATTGGTCTCAGCACTCGCTTAGCGAAACTTGTGACAACCAGAAGAAACCATCTATGAAGACAGCAAATCACGCCAAAATTCGAACCAGCACCTCTCCAGTTCAAAACAGATAGGCTACATTGCCACCCTAATATATCACAGAGAGCAGCTGATAGCCGGACAAGATTCGAACTACGTTCCTCACGAATACGAAGGAGTCTCTAAAGACATTCGATAAAAAAATATACAAGCAAGCAAAGAATATATCCATGTCACTATCTGTTATTCAGAAAGAAACTGCGTATTTGAATCAGGTATTTAGTTTGTCAACACTCTGCCATTTAGCACAGATAACACAAGAGCAATGTGTAATGACAAATAATACCAAGTATAACACCTATTCTAGTGTATGGACAAGTGTTTTGGTTCCCAGCGAGATTTACACGATTATTTAATGTGAAAACATTTAACCGACATGGAAAACAAGTCTGGCAAATGTTTATCGCCTGTTGATAACAGCTACTAACGGCAGACTGACGGTAAATTTTATTATACTACACGTTTATCTACTTCCGTCTTCAACTAGTGATCCAAAAAAGCTCTATGGAGTTCATCCAAGCATTAGCGACACAAGGAACATTAAAACTCGTTGAGCTGCTGTTTTATCTTACCTGTTCTGTATGGGTGTGGAACTTGGGTACAGTCTATCTGAAAAGCATATTTGGACATAGGAAACAGTGGGTAATATGATGATGGATGCAAATTAAAGGCAGTGAAGGAAAGGAAAGGATCACTCGACATAGCTACAAGTACATGGAAGGATAATATTAAAATGGATCTGAAGGAAACAAGATCAACGGTTGAATTGGTTTGTTCCGGGGTGGTATAAGGATCAACGGCAAGATCTTGTAAATACGGTAATAAACATTTGGGCTCCATAAAAGGCGGAAAATTACGTCACTATCTTTCAATTACAAGCTTCTGAAGGATTGTGCTCCATGGTTTAAAAACACTTGAAGGGAATGGACAGACAGAAATGAACGAAATCCTACATGTTTTGGTAAATTCTACCATCTTCATGGGTATCTGAGTACTTAAAAAGTGCCAAATGTTTAACGTCTATGAATACAATACACATAAAATAACATGTACATATTTAGTTTACTATATTAAAATAGAAGACTTTCAAAACCTCTGAAGATTGCATAAGTGTGCTGAAACACGCACGGTTATCATGACTGAATAAATACAGTTGTAACTAATTTTGATTTATAAATGGAAACTACAATGCCAATAACGTCTTTGAGAAATAACAATAACAAATTAATCTCAATACTAAGACTCTTTCGGACGGACATATGAACAAGCAAAAATAAACTACGGATACTACAGTATCTTCCTTTAATGACTGTACGAATTCTTTGTATGAATTACGTAAAATAAATGCATAAAACATTATAGCGTCCGTCAATATTTGTTTCCGATGTTTGTCTAGGGTTCGATTCCCGGCGGTGCCCGAATTTATAACTTGTGTTGGGCAAGGCCGTGGTCTAGGCAACACGGAGTTTTCCTCCGGGGGCTTCCCCGGTTTCTCCGTGGCATCCCAACAATTACTCCACTCACACACAGAAGAAGGCAATGGCAAACCACTTCTGGATCATCTGCCAAGAACGTATATGAACAGGTCCCAGTCCGAGAAAAGGATGGAAGGATCCTGTTCATATGGACCTGTCGTCAGACGGAACACTAAATAAAAAAAATAAAATTGAAGATCTATACAAAAACTTGTCGGTCTAATTTAAAGTCGATTCATATCGGCACAGTGTAACCCCCAATTAACATTAAACACACAGGACACCTACACAATCCTCGTAGTTAAAAATCGCAAAATAACCAAAGCTACAACCAATCCAATACAAACTTGATTTTAGCCCACTGGTAGGTCTACATGTGGCAGCTTTACAAATATAACACCAAACTCACTTTTATCCCAGTAACACAACGTATGTCACCTTTAAAAGCCAGCCAGATTTTTGTCATTTGTTACTGAATGATTGTTGAGTGGACAAGCATATCCATGGAGTCGAGAGTCAAGCATATTTTTTATCACCGTTCCATCATTTAAGCTTCGTTATTAATGATACTGTATTGATAATAACCACTATAGTCTGCATGAATCCTACAGTTGTACAAGAAAGAATGGATTGGAGTAGTTTTCTGGTTTGATGAACAACTGTCAAATATGTCACGAAGCAATAAACAGAACGAAATATATGACAGTTCGATCAATCTAGACCTACTACCAACAACGAGAATGGATAGACATACGGAGTTCAACAGTATAATTGAAATCTAGTGTGTGTATATACCTGCTGATGATTGAGAGCTTAATTTCATGGCGGGATCTGATAGACGGAACTAGAGATTACAAACCAGATTTAATGGTTTCGAAAATGATCGACAAACATTAACAAGGAAGGATGTTTCTCTGTCCTTATTCCAACATACTCAATTACACTACAGTCTCATTCGACACCATTTATTTTAGTATTCTCCGTCGTTTCCTAAGACACACGAAGTACTTGAATGGAGTAAGAAGAGGAAAGAGGGATTTGATATATTGTCCTCTGAGTCAGATATTATTATGATGATCAAATATAAAAGAAGAGATGGGCGGCCATGTAGCTCGAATGGAAGATACGAGAAATGAGTGCAAAATGCCAACAGATCATATGCAAGACAATATGGAGCATAATATTAAAACGTACCTTACACAAACTGTGGGTAAGTGTAAGATTTGAGGTTTTCTCAGCGGTGAGTATGAAGATTTCTGTCTTCTGGGTTGTTGCGCGATTCATCGCCCTGATGACGGAGGCAGTATGACCTCTGAAACGTTGGTTAACATCGACCAGACTACACAGCGCAATAACCCAGAAGACGGAAATATTCATACTAAGAATCGCCCTGATTACGGAGGCAGTATGACCTCCGAAACGTTCGTAAACATCTACCAGACTACACAGCGCAACAACCCAGAAGACAGAAATCTTCATACTCATCGTCCTGATGACGGAGGCAGTATGACCTCCGAAACGTTGGTTAACATCTACCAGACTACACAGCGCAACAACCCAGAAGACAGAAATCTTCATACTCATCGCCCTGATGACGGAGGCAGTATGACCTCCGAAACGTTCGTAAACATCTACCAGACTACACCGCGCAACGACCCAAAAGACAGAAATCTGGCTGAGTGTGTTTACTAGATTCAACAGGCTAATGGCACTGACCAGTGACGGCCCATGTGATCATGGAAACAAAGCTCTGATTTCAATAGATTGTGCTTAATTTATTGATTAGCTGAGCAACTACAAGATTCTCAAGAAGGGCTCTTCTCAATGGAGTTAGTTACAGTGGTTTACAAAAAACGTGAAACGACTGTACTGAATCGTGTACATTCTGTAACTCTTTTACTGCCACAACTGAAATGTTACATTTATACCAATTTAATTTTAAGAAACGGGTTCATAATTAACAAAGAATTACCGAACGTCGTTGTTGAGTAGTTAGCTCTCATGTTTTGTACTCGTGAAGATCCAGGTTGGAAGCTAAGTCCGCATTTTACCCTAAAATGCTGAGACATCACAAAAAACAGGCTATAACCAATTCCTTTCGTATCTTACCCCATTTACCGTTCGCACAATTATACTCGCCGCTGAATGACGAACTGGCTCAACTCTCTAAAATCCAAGCTCGTAAAAATATTTAAGAATTAAGTCTGTACCGCAAAGAAAACACATTTCTTCACCATTACAAAGATCAGGTAGTTAACGCTGTTTAAAAAAAATAATCCCCGTTTACAGTGACAGTTACATTAAACTCATAAACAGAAAATTCATAATTGTTTATTAAATCACCTCGTACGTTAGTTATCGCTGAGCTTTAGAAGGTTAAGAAACAAATCCCTGCTTATAGAAAGAATCCTACGAAACCCATAAATACAAAATTAAGAGTTGTTGATCGTTCAAGTAGGTGGTGCATACAATTACCATTGGGCTTTGAAGATTAAAACATCGTGACGGATAAAATAGCATAGTAGCATAATACCCGATTTGGTAAACGCATCGTAATAAAAACAAAGATCTAATACGTCAAATACTTGAATAAAAACTTAAAAGATGTCATGATCGTCCCTTCGGCATAATTCACAATCATAGCTCATAGTTCCGGAAAGGTCAATACATAAACTAAGAACACATTAAGTAAGGCATTTCGGTTGCTGAAAGCACGCTGACAACAAAGTAACTAGAAATCTCTTATACCGCGTGTTTTTTACATGGTCAGCGCATCCTTTGTACAAACAGGAATGGATGTGACGGTAACCTGCTTTTGACACACACAACTTGTTTCTGTTCCATCAGAGATGATGAGATGACACTTCACCTGGAAGGTATCTTCAGAGTCTGAAACCACCAAGCTGCCCCAGGGTATATATGTTACCTTTTGACATACGCTCGGTCACAAGAAAGGGAATACATGAGGGGTTTAGCTTTGGCAAACAAACCCTCATGAAGTTCTGTAAACAATGGAGCAGTCAAGTCAAAGGAAAGAAGAGCCCTCAGTCGCCAGGAGACAACGGTTCCTTCACACGCGAGTAAGGGAAACAAAGGGCTTCTAACACGTGTACGTACACGAAGGGAATGGCGCGGCTGTGCAGTTCAAAACAGCAATCAGACGTGTCCAAACTTTAATTAACTTTCAGGATGTGTTCATAATCAATTAGTTTAACTTAATTATACATTTAAATTTATCAAGCAAGCTCACTTTGAAACATGATTCACTGAAAATAATTAAGTAAATTCTAAACAAAATTATATTTTCTGGCCTTCGAATAATTACACTTTATCGGAAAGTGAAGTGGTTTACTAAGTTTCTAACGAACGAACTTGCATAAAGAAATGCAAGAGAGAGAGAGAGATTCCAAGGAGAAAAGTCCATCTTGAGAACACGGCAGCCACTCAAACTTGTCAAGAATTTCGTATTTTATGGAAGCCGAATGTTCATTACCGTGGCAGATGAATCAAGTTTACCCACCCCCACCCTGCGGCCTAGAGACCCATTTTAACATTATCCTTCCATCCATGCCTAGGCCTTCACATTGATCTCTTTCTTTTAGATTTTTGAGACAGCGAAAGAGACGAACTTCGTGGATCTGAAAATACTGTTTAATAATCTAAATAATCAGCAAATTTCTTAAAGCCATAAGCCAATGTATTCGTCGATCACCCGAAGCATCCCATCCGCAACTCGTACATACCTTCTGTAAAGTTTCATCATACGGGCGTCAGAGGGCAGCAGCAGCAGCAGCAGCAGCAGTGACGGCGGTGAACAAGTCAAGGGATAATTAATCAAGTGAATATGAACAACACGAGCAAGGCTCCGTCATTTGTTTCAAAGCAGTGTCTGGGAGCTAACGGCACGTTTCCTACTCATGAATAATATACGTTACAAGCCGCAGCGCTGCAAAATTACTGGAAGAAGAGTTGAAAAATAAATCTTTCCCTCGTGGCAGAAAGATGGCTCGACAAGATGGAAACGTTTCAAAACAACTGTAACATGTGACGCTACAAAAACATGGTTTATCAACAGTCGGTCCGAAAATATAGGAACGTGGAAAACGCTGCTTAATGCAAGACGAGTAAATCAAAGACGTATCTGCCCCAGTATCGATGTTAAAAACGGTGTTTAAGTTCCTGAACGAATATTCTCTTATGATAAAGTTAAGTGTGATGATTTAATTTTTGGTTATTTAAATATATATTAAATCTTGTCCGTCTAATCACAATAAATTCTTATTAAATATTAAAATATTACAATAATTAACATTTAAAATATTTAAAATATTAAATGATGTTCTTTATCGAAATATTCGATTTACATTAGACCATCATTTTTCCATTTTTCATTTTTCTAATGTAAATCGAATATTTCGATAAAGAACATCATTTAATATTTTAAATATTTTAAATGTTAATTATTGTAATATTTTAATATTTAATAAGAATTTATTGTGATTAGACGGACAAGATTTAATATATACTTATTATATCACAATATGACGCAACTTTACCATCTTATAGTTATTTAAAGTTAAAGAACAATTATAACATCGTTCAGGACAGTTAAAGAATCAGACTGGCCTAATTCCGAAACAGGCACGTGATGTGAGTAGTAGTAATGTGCAATTCAACTGTTCCAAAACACCAGTTACTGAAACAAAACGCTGCTACCAGTTTCACCATCCATCTGTGATGAAATTGTTTCGTTAAGTACGGTAATAAATACATCGAGAGAGCAATCAATTACTGTACTGACTTATACAGCCAATGAATCTATTAATTCAATACTGAACAACTGTAACAAATCCGTAGCACAGGAGCACATGTTAGGAATAAATGGAATAAAATATTATTCTAATGCAGAGAGACCAAATGTTCTCTGACAAATCATTATCAAGCGAACATCACTACAGAGCACTGATAATATTCATGAAGCAGAGCCCTTCTTAAGAATCAACAAATTCTTCACCTTTCATGGAACCCAAGGTTCAGTACCATTTTCGCAACAGCTCGTCACTAGACCATATTTTGAACCTGATAAATCCAGCATCCTCTCACAGCATTTCCTAAAAAATAATTTATATCGACAACCGCACGTATTTATGTTAACCTCGGTAACCAACATGTAGGACCACTTTCTACCCTTGTCCTCTTTATTGGATTTATTCACCCTAGTTTATTTCGAAGTATGAGAAATTACTTACATAACCCCGCTTCTCACTTTCTGATAATGAATTAAAAAACATTATATTTTAACATAATAAGATTAGCAATAGTCATCAGAAAATCACAAAGAGCATTATTCAGAGCCTGATGAAATGTACGATGCAAAAATTAAATTCCCTAAATGAAGGAATGTATTCAAAGAAAGATCTTCAATGAATGAACAGACGCACAGAATTACAGCAGTAAAATTAATATATAAATTAAATTAAAACATCAGCAACAAGTAAGGGCTGTAATGAAGCATTTTAGAAACTGAAACGGGAGATCCCAGGGAAGCTTGCTCGTCAAAAATAGATCGCACAGAATCCACCTCGAAATCCTGATTGTGATGGTTGAAAAGTCGAATTCGAGGTCCAACCACGCGATAAGGAACGCCCACGTCACAGAATGTTGCGGCCGAATGATTCCGGGTTCGAATATCAACAGGAAGACAGGTTATTCACAGTTTCTCTCTCATGTTTTTTAATCCTTCCATGTATATGTTACTCAATTAGAAAAAGAAACAGGGCCACATCATTCAAAATTCGTTCCATTTCATTATTTGCCTTAATTTTGTACTTCAGAGCCACATTACTTGCATAGATGAAACAGGGCCGCAAAATAACCCAGAATTAGATCCATTATCGACAATGGTGGCATTTTACGATCTGAGTTAAGCAAAGAGGTTGCACTGGATTTCAGGTTCTCACGGCGGTAAGTATGAAAAATCGCCCTGATGATGGAGGCAGTAAGGACCTCTGAAACAATGATAAACTTCCACCAGACTACACGGCACTATAATCCAGAAGTCACCCGTCTCAAAAGTAATATTAAAATTTCCAAATAACTTTTACTCGCAGACTTACAAAACGAAAATTCATCTAAATTCGTTGGACAGTTATGTATTATAAATATACAGGTCTATGGTGGGGCAAACGCCATTATACATTTTATTAACTGCGTACAAAGAGAATTTGACTCTATATAACCCTTCACAGCAACGACAATTTCATGGAACGATGATTAACTTTGTTTACTTATTTTGTCCTTTTTTTCTTCCACAACTTACTCTCATTAACCTCTCTTACCGTTCTAATGCTTCCCGCCCTCCCCTATCTTCTTACTTTTCTTCTCGTCCTTTTACACAGCTGCTCCTATTTCTAGCATCTCATGACCCACGCAAATGTACCTTCTGGGTTGCAATAGTTAAACCGAAAAACGACGCAGACCTATACCCGAGACGTTATTTGAACTCGTGATCACTAGACAGAGGCGGTTCACCCAAGCAAGTCATCGTTAAGTTGATTCTATTTCCAGTACAGAAATGACCAGTTATGGGCCGGCCGGCACGGACTCGATTAAATGACCCGCTCAAACGATGGCGTACAGAGAGAGATACAAACGACCGTCTGCTTCACTCTCTAAATAAATTAATACTTTATACTTAGGCCTACCTGCGTAAAACCTGGTGCCTTAAACGCTCATATCATAATGCACCAACTGCTGGCATATCTAATGCTGAATACCAACAATCTGCTTCATGTAAACGCAATATCCACATTTAACAGAAACAACAGTAATGCACGAGCGAGCGTCCAGCAAGTGACTGAAGCTGAATGGCTCACGAGGCCACGTGACAGTAGATGCGCAGAAGAGTCAAAAACTGAGCCGCCATCATTCGTGCCGCGCAATTTAGAAACACGTCTCTACACACCACTTTCAGAATGACTCTTGCCCTCCAAGGTCAAGAAGGTGCACACTGGTATAACGGCAGGGGTCTCTTGGATGTACTTGGTTCGAAAATTGGCGTGGTTTACCGGCTATTCCGAGGTTTTCGTTGTGACCCCGAATATTTCCAAGCTCTGACTATGGAAATACCTTCAAGCACTCCAGAACTCCCACTTCTCAAACCTTTACCTACTCATTACTCACAAATATCTTCCACCCTTCCTTTCTACAAATTATAATGTAGAAGGTCTGGAGTTGAAATACCGTCGTTAAAAATAACCATCGATGGAGAATGTGTGGACATCCATCATGAAGGCTCTAACAACGACGAGTATGAAGATAGTTACCTTCTGGGATTTGAAGCAATGTAAGCTGGTAGGAAATTACCGACGTTTCTGAGGTACTTACTGCTTCCATCAACAAGGTGGTGAGAAGAGAAGCCATTTTTAAAGACGAGGTGAATTTTAGAGAAGCAAGAGACGGGACAAGAGATTATAATTGGTCCAGTACTCTGAAGTATAAGGTGAAACAGAAGAGGAGTGAAAGACTGATGTTATATTTTAATTAAGGGCAGTTGATGCGGCACTAATACTAGAACCTACCCCAAGGGTGAACTGGCAAATGACGAGTACGCCAGCTTGCAGATGCGATATCAGTACAAGGGAAAAAGAAAAATCTGAAGACAATGATATTTTCTTTATTTAAACAAATTTTGTGGGAGATGTTAACATCTGGGGAATATGAAAGATCTGATTGAAAGGAAAAGAGCGTTCTCCATGTTAACAAAACATAAAATGAAACATGGATTCCTATGGATGCACAGCTCATCTGAAAACATATTTTCCTCACGTGACACCTAAGATCATTTGCCTGCTTCATTTGTATTGGAATCATCAATACAGATTAAGCTCTCGATCTCTTACGGAAGATGACTGTCTTCTGGGATGTTGCGCCGTAGTCTTGTAGAAATTTACCGACGTTTCTGCGGTGCTTACTGCTTCCATCATCAGAGCGATCAGTACTCTCGAATATGGCGCCTATTTTACTTCAAACCATTTGAAATACAGCATGAGAGAGAGAGCGAGAGAGAGAAGACACTTGTGAGTCTCTAACACATTCTCGGTCGGGTTTGACAAAAACTGGAATACTGACGAGATATTTTCAGAACAACGAAAGGATTTCACATTTAACCACCGACAAATGGAAACTTTCACATTTACTGTTTCATCTAGTTTTCCACGACTTTTCCGCATTAGCGGTAATAAAATAGGTATTACGAAGAAACGTATCATTACTTAGCATAAAGGAACGGTAAGTCATATGTAATTTATTAGCACATATCAATGGTGATTTATACTGATACATTCATTTTTCCTTTAAGTTTTTACATATGAATTTATAACTTAAACTAATCAGGCAATGTTTTTTTTTATAATTCCGTTATCACACAACATTTAAGAGAATCGGATTAAGAGGAGCTAATGTCGCTTAGGCCTCGGTGTACTTAAGAGCATAACGGTGGATTTGTCTTCGACGGCGTGATATTCAGAGCGCGTTTCATAAAATAAAAGTCTATCGATTGGTCCATGTTATTCGATAAAACTAAGAGTTTCAGAAATTCTTACCTAAAAATGTCAGCTGTATCTGTAGAACTCTGAAGCTTTTCACAAGATGGCTCTGTATGTATGTAGAAGAAACGATCCACAAGGAAGAAAACCATTAACTAAACCTGTTTAATTTATAGGAAAATGTGATTTTCCGGTCCATTGCCACTTGGAACGCTACACTCCATGGCCTACTACACGCCCTCCGTTGCAACAGAGAACTAAAGCCACAATGGAAAGCCACTTTCTTTCCGTCTACTTTCTCACGCACAAAGATTATGGATTGCAGCTGGAGTACTTACGCTTCAAATTGCTAGAAAAGTGTGCAGCCGTGGAATTTCTTTCTCTAAACAGAGATATAAATCTAAAAGGCTATGCCGTTGACATTTAACTGTTTGGATGCGAGAACATTCTTCTTATTTGTGCTCTGTATTTTGCTTCTTTTATTTTTTCTTCGCCTACAAAAGTATAAACGGATACTACCTACAGAAGTTTGCAATGACACAAATATAAGACGTCCGAGGCATATAAATTGACACTTTCTCCGTCGATTTTTTTCACACAGATTACATAAATTTTAATTTCATCGGTTCCAAACGTGCATTTATTATATTTTAGAACTGCTACATGTGACGACCGACTTACTTGCTGAATGTACGAGAAACGATGATGGAAATAAATAAATAAATAAATAAAGAAGGAAGGAAGGAAGGAAAAAACACAAAGATTCAGACACTTATAATATTTGTTCCGAGACCATACTTCACAACAATAAATAAATTGTAAATGACTGTTATCAAAATTCAGTACTTTGAAAAATAGGCAAAATGGAATAATATCTGAAGAGTAGCATTTCCAAACTTTATTATTCTCCTAATTTTATCATTAACAGAATTATTTAAATTTTAACATCCAAAAGATTATCACACAAACTATCACCTAGGCTGTTGTTATATCATGTGTCTGTTGCGATTTCTGGTTATACGCCATAATTACTCGATTTTAAAACACTTTTTCACATTTTTTAAGATTTCTAAAATCGGGGCGCATGTTACATTTGACAGCATCTAAGAATCGATATAGCATCTTTTTTTCCCCCTGAAACCTGTTACAAAACAATGGTCTTACAATCGATGACGCTTTAAAATATTAGAATCTTCATGAATACCAAAACACTAATCCTATATCTCATTAAATAAAACACACCCAACCTTTTCATGAGTTCTACTGATTCCTAAAATTTTCTTATAGATGGCTCCCCTGCATGCGTTATTGCATTTCCGTTCCTTTTCTCTGAAAGGCGGAACTGCACTGTGTTTTTATTAAGTCAAGTAACAAAGCGTGTCTGTAGTAGAACTTCTCCCCTTCTGCATGATGTAGAAAAGGCTTCAGATAATCCAAATGGCTGAAATCCTTATAAGATGGCATCAAACTAAACAAAGGGGAGAAAATTGTACACACAAACATTTATATATATATATATACACACACACACACACACACAGATAACAGAACAACAATATACCAAAGAGGAAAATCTCCAGAGACAATCTGTTGTATTCTTCTGAATCGCAGGAAATGAACGTAACTGGCAAAACGGGAAATAAAATTCAACTTGAAGGAGAGACAGTAAAAAAACTTTGAAGTATAGAAGGAAAGTAACAAGGAGGAAAATAAAAACTAAAAAAAAAAGTAGAAGGAACAGCGGAATTTCGAGAGCCGGAATAGACAAAGTAGTACAGCACTGCACAAGAAACTGCTAGCAATTTCGTCGCACACCAAGAACCGCCCATCCTTCAGTCCGTTTGCCTATCAGTAATAGTCCACTAGCCCTTTAGACAAGCCCAAACTTATCTGCTTTGTTGTGTTTCACAGTTGTCTAAAACCAACAGTACCCCTAGAGGACGCCTTGAGGTTTCAACAAAAGCTAATAACGCACTAATAACATGGGGACATTGAAGCCAGGATGTCACGGTTATGTGATTGGCCAAGAGCCAGATCTAGTAACCCATCCGGTCTCCAGTACTCCAGTATCCGAGCTCTAACTCTACCGGGTATAAATCGGTGATTGATTCTGATCTTATTCAACGACTTTATTGCCACTGATACAGTCTTCCTTGGACACATGACAACTAATCAAGAGGTCAAATATTCCCTGCTTTCAGTATAAAATCAGAACTTTTAATCGGTAGGTACACTTATAAATGACCGTCACTGGACCACATCCATGTTAGTTTCAACCAGTTAACCAGTTCATGCGACATTTTCTAAGACATTTTAATATTATCCTCCCACCCTTACCTCGCCTCTTTGGCTATTACAAAGTATCCGTCATCTCATATAACATTACGAACAAAACGAAAGACAAAGGATTTCATGTGAGTAGAGATCGCTATAAAATGTAAACGAAACACATCAGATCAACAATAACTACAATACTATCAATAAAACGAGACTTTACAAAAGTATGAATAATCTAATCCCTTATAACATTACTATAAACAATACTGAGAGAAGATTATTTTAATATAAAACAAGGCACACAAAACAATGTGCTAGCAATCAGCTTACCATTACTTCAGGGACATTACTGAGGGCTTAATGTCCATAACATAAGTCCTGATATCGAAGTACAGCAATAATTCCTAAAGCTTTTATTTTATGTATATAAATAACTCTATTAAGATTACATTTCAGGTACAATAAAAGGTGTGTACGTGTATATATTTGTATGTATCAGCACATACAAACATGAACAAAGATAAAAATAAATACCCGTGCATCCTGAAATTGTAAAACATTCATAAAAGAAGTTCTTAAGTAAAATTAAAACACAATTCCATAGACTGTATTTGAGAACAACACGAAGGATATAAAAGTCCACAAAATGAGTCCTGAAACCGATCAAACTCTATTTTAGAAGATTCATACGTGAGCCGGCTACAGTATATTAATAATAATCCCAACAAAATATATTTTAGAAAAATACAGACAGTAGGAAAATTAATTATTGGCCTACACGTAAACGGCTCACTGCTACGGAACTATTCACAGAATGCAGGAATGTCATAAAGAGATTTTCCCCCCCCCCCCCACTTCTTTACGGGCAGAGGCCCAACGAAAGGGCGGAAGAACGCGCCAGCCAACCAATTTCCTGGGCAGAGAAAAGTTCTTCTTCATTTCGGGATCATATGGCAGTGGTGGGCGGTTAAATCAAGCGAATAATAAGGACTATAGGCTTGATGTGAGGGCTATAAAACACAACAAATATTTCAACGTACGTACAAAGAGAGGGGGTGGGTAGGGGAGGGGAGGGATAAACGAACAGAAGATACAGTTACGCCAGCTAAAACTGAAAGAAGCCCAAGGGATACGAATTTACGATAAAAAGTGAAATTAAAAACAAACAAAAACAATGGATGAGACAGTAACAGTCGAATGGTAGTGTCAGGCCTCTAGCATAATATGTTGTGGAACAAAAAGTAATTTTAAAATCGAGGTTTTCTTTTTTGTTACGTGAAGGTTTAAAAAAACAAAGCATAAACAAAGTTCGGTGGGAAAAGTATGGAGAAGTATAGCCAATATGAATTGTAGGCAGATATCATACCTCCTTTTGTCTGTTGTGCTTTTGGATTCAGGACTTTTTTTATACGGTATCACGTATGATAAAGGGCAGAGACAGTCTCGGTCGTGGGATGAATATTGCACATGCGCATTGTCCAATTTACGGTAAAAACCAGAGGGGGTTACTTGTCGACTGAAAGTTAATGCATAAAGAACACCAACACTTCCATCGCTCGGAAGAGAAAAATTAACTGGTATAAAAACTACGAGATACCGTACGCACTTAAAGGAGACGCCAACACAACATTTGGTGTACATTACAGCTTCTTTTACCAAACATTACTCGAGTAATTAGACCAAAAAACGAGATGGGACAGCCACTGAGCGCGCATGGGGGGTTATTAGAAATCCATTCAAAATTTGAAAGAACCACTTGGAAGACCTAGGTGTAGATGGAAATATTGTATTAAGAAGGATCCCGTTATGTGGACTAGATTCCCTTAACTCAAGGTGCGGTCCAGTGGCTAGATGATGTGAACGAGATAACATACCGTCGGGTTCTATATATAACGGGGGATTTCTTGAACATATAAGCGACTATTATCTTAGCAAGGATTCCACTAAGCCACGAAGACGGCACAGTGCGTTTAATTTTAAAGATACTTCAAAACTAAGCGAGTACTAAAACTAATCAAGATAACAATAGACCACAGCCAATTCCTTCTACGCCTAATCCAATTAAGGGCACGTATTGGTCCAACGAGAATATTTTGACTAAGCTCACATTTAACTAATCATTTGGGAAATGTCTACCCTGTGTACCGAGAAGATGAGAAAATGTCAGAATAAATCTTAGGGAGTTTGATACTCGTGGTCGGAATTGGATTGAAGTAGCTCATAATCGTGTGCAAAGCCAATTTTGTATTAGCGGTGTTCAAACCTTCGGGTAATTTGGCCCTTGTATGGTAAAACAATTTTATTTCACATATATCGTGTAAGTAATAATACAACCACAAAATATCATACACCAGTTAATAAAATGTGCATTTAAACGTATGATATTACTAATTAGTAATAGAATGTTAATGTTTTCAAATAATTAAAGTATTACAAATTAAATACATTAGTCGTAACGCTGGTAAACAAACCTAATTTGTCAGTAACGCATAAAAGTATCGCACGACAATAATTAATACGTAATTACAAATATGGTTAGGTCGTGAAATTATGGTATTAAGCCTATTATGAAGCAAATGTAAAGAGCCAGGATGTATGCTAATAGGAATTACGCACACACTGAATCAGAAAATTGCATTATTATAAATTTATAGTTCGTGTTAGCCTCACGATACAGACTGAAGCAACATTTCAAGGAAAATGGGCGTTATAAGTTCTACACAGAAACTCATGTTGTTTTGAATCCTGGTAGTGTTAAATATGGAAGCCTTTCCTTGCGCGCTGTTATTATGGAATGCGTACTCTCGCCGTGAGGTCCAAATGACATTACCGCAACTGACAAAACTGTTTCATTTTTAAAGCGAAGATGACACATAATCACTATGCCCTGCATAACAATGGGATTCGTACCGCGTACACAATGCAAATCGAGTTAGACGCTCTTTTATTTCGTCGAATATCAGAGGGAAAAATATTTCTGCATGTAAACCGAATGTTTTGGGACTTTCGAGAATGTTATTAGTTGTATTATTTATGAAGATTGTATATTCAAGAAACTGAATTGCCTTTGGACATTTAAAATCCAGAACACCCATAAAATCATCATAAAAGATCACGTCTTATATGTACATTAGAATACACTCATATTTTATTTTTTACAATAGTTTATTGAATTCAAAAATTATCTTAACGGTCAGCAGAGATTTAAAATAATTACAGGCTACAAAACCTAAACCAGAAACAAAATCATAATACAAATTACCTAACACTGTTATCTATTTTAAGTATTTGTTAACAATAACTACAAATAGACATGGGGTTTATGTTTGTCGGTATTCAGTTCAAAAAGTCATCTCATTTGGTTTTCAACATGCTTAAGATCAAATCAAAATCTATATAATGCAATAATTTTGACTTCAGTGTTGTGTAGTTATGAAACGTGGCTTCTTATTGCATGCGTTCGTCTTCCGATGCGCAGAATGTTGGAAAGTTTTCTAACGCTTCGGCAAACACTGTAGTTGCCAAAGACGGCTGTGTTTTGGGTTGTAGCCCCGTGTAATCTGGAAGAACTTTACCAACGTTGCTACCTCCATCATCAGAACCTAGAACACAGCCTCTACATACTCCTCGCCGTGAGAACCTCAAATCCTACTAATGCAGTTGCCATTTTCGAGGTGAATATCTTTCAGGGGGTTGAAAGCCGTTACACAGAACTGGCAGTGAGCGGAGAGTGGGAGGTGAAGGCGTCATCGGACGAGCAGGGAAAGGGCCCCTACTGTGCGGGAAGAACACAAATAACGAGCAGCTGAAAACAAAATGATCAGAGAAAATAATGGGCCCTAAGAAAGACAAGGTACGTAGATACCTTACGTTACATAACAAAAAACTTGGTGATGGGTCTACGGGTTACCTATGAGAGCGTCGCTACGGTATTTACATCACGGCGGATAAAATTGATCTGGATGTTCGCGTTGATACGGGAGACATAAAATGTTGCTGGGCAACCGTCTGAAACGCCGTTACTTCGAAGGGCGGATATCATTAAGACGAATCTTAAGAAACATGCGACAATAGGAGGTTCACAAAACTGATCCCAGGTCGTGTCCAAGGGCGGAATTTTAGTGTTAGGAAGAACGGAACCTTCGGGACGTAGCCTCATACCTGAATTTTGTTATTACACTTAACACGAGTTAAAGATATAGAGAACAGAGTCTGGAAGGAAGAGACACGTCGGAAAGGTAAACATTACACAGTGAAAAATTCAACAATGTTTAACAATGCTTTTCAGGTATTGTTGCCAGGGCGAACAAATTAATAACGTTAGGTTGGGCAAGTCATGAAGCGCTCATAACAAACACGAGAAAAACAGATGTCACAAAATTCTGAATGAAAAATCTCCAGGAAAATAAAATTTGGGAAGACAAAGACGTAAACGGGAAAACAGAAACTAAATACAAACCGGCTCGTATTCTGTTGAAACTTCCACCAGGGAAAACGGGAAGTCGATTAGAGACTGGAAGAAAAATTAAAGTTATCCTGAGGGAGGACACGTTTCCAGGTTGAGAGGGCGAAGAATGAGATGGATGAGTTTCGCAGTTCAGAGGAACATGTTTCTAAAAATCCTATTTGTTTTTCTTCGTTCATTTCTTTCTTACTTGTTTATTCCTCTCGTCCTATTCTGTGGGGGGGGGGGGGAAAGCCTATTTTGCAAAACTGTTATATTTACAGCTACACTAAATTCAGACAGGCTGGCAACTGATGGACGGGTGCCAAGTACGCCTTAGTACAGACTGTCACGCTGTGAGAGCCAAAGTAATCAATGTCCTCTCGTACTTCTATAAAGTTTTTACGTAGAATTAGCACTGCTGAGGATCGTGGTACTGGACTTATGACGGCGAACCATAATGTTGGTGAGAGAAAATGTAACTGGGATACAACATAGTAAAAGACTTACATGTGATAGTAGTAATAAAATATATATTTATATTTAATTTGACCAGTTTTACAGTACCATTAACAATAAGAAAAGCCTCAGGTTAGACAGAAATCGTAAAGCAACTTCGCACATCTCTCTCCGCCATATTATTTGCTTTCACTTATACTAGAACGAACATTCAAGCTCTTAAAAAATTTTAAGACTATTTTAGGGATTTCGTCCTTTAAGACGTCACTCGGCAGGTGTTCTCGTTCACATAACTAATCCACATTCAGCTGTTTTAAACTAACGCTACATTGATAATCGAGTCTGAAGTAAATTGGAAATCAATACGAAGTCGATCACGATACCTCAACATATACGTAAAAGTACTTTAATCATATTCGAACGACGTTTATGATAGTCATGACTAATGACTTCACCATAAGACGCAAAGAAATTGGCATCTCCCTAGTCACATGATTTCAACGCAAGCAAATTTTTTCTATAGGAATATCCGAAATATCTGTGCTATGAAAACACCCCCCCCCCCTCCCGCATCCGCAATGCTGAGGAGCCAATAAACGCAATTGCTGCTACAGCGAGAAGCGAAACGATGGAAATGTTATCGGCAGCTCCCACGCAGTTCGTCTTCAGATAATCATACAAGTGCAATATGCACATTCAATATCTATCTACATGAGAAAAAACTCATCAGATCTGGACTGTTATTATAATAAACTTCTCAATAATACAAACAAAACTCTTCAAAACTATAAAAACTTTAAAAAGGAATGTGCATTTTTAAAAACTACTCCGTCCTCCTCCTTAAGCTTTTAGACGCCAACCCTCTTAAGGTTTCTGGTCGTAACCTCGGAAGATCAGTTAACCTTGCCCTATTTCTTCCTTATTTCCAGACTATAGATATGCATGGTCCGTATATTAACATAAGCAATCAATTGTAATCGTCCTATAGTTCTTAGTCAGAAGCTACTTATACGAAACACCTTGACACTTATAAATTGCTCTCATAACAAATATAAATTCTAGCTTAAATCAGAATTATCATGGTATCATAGGCACAAATGGGGTTTCATAATATATACCTACACCTCAGCAAATATGTTACCAGGATGACCAAATCATGGGAAAGATAAGGGATGGATTCGATATTCTAATCATAAAAACTTAAAGGAAGAAATCACTTGGAAGACCTAGATATGGAAGAAATGATAATATTAAAATTAATCTTTAATAACTAACGAGTAAGGTTGTAACGTAGATCAATTTTGTTCATTACAAGAACCAGTGGTAACATCTTATGCACAACGTGACAACATGATAGGCCTTCGGGTTTCATAAAAAGCCGGGACATTTCTTGACTAGCTAAGGGTATAAAAAGGTTCTTAAGAAGAACTATGCCCCATGGATTCGGCTATTTCATTCGTTTAATAAACAATTTGACACATAACGTGTTTTACTAATAACTAACTGGAGGTTGCCATTTTGTGACATATGCGTAAGACCATTCCACCATTTTATGTAGTCGTTGAGTGCGGATCACGTGACCGGGCTAGCGTGACGTCACGCGCCGTTACTCTCCCGCTGCGGCTATTTGGACTGACCATTACAGCAATCTGGGAGAGGGGGCTTATGCCACCCCTCTTTTGTAAAACCTCTACACCGGCTAATGGACTGTTTTCATGCTTGGGTTATTACGTCCAAGCACTCCTTAAAGGTCATGTTCCACCTGTGCAGTGACTAAAGAGATTAGATAACACTGGAACTCTTACAGAGGCACTGTATCAGTTTTGCCGATCACTCAACAATAATTTCTTTGTGGCATCTTCTGGACACGTCTTTCAGCGTTTAGAATTTAAATATAAATAATTGTACAACCGCAAGAGTCGGTACAGTGGTTAGCACTTCTGCTTTGATTCTTGACGTTCAGGGTTAAAATCTCGAATCTGTTATGATAACAAGTTAGCCTTGAAGATGGAGGCGATATGTTCTTCGGAAACGTTGGTAACTATAGATGATTACATAGTATCACACTTCAGAAGACCAATCCATAACTTAGTTGTACTGACAACCACAAATATCAGGTTTAATGAGGTCTTCCTCAGTTGAAACGCCAAGATAATACATCACATTAGGGGAGGGCCCCCTTCCTACCGCATCCTTTCCAATTCATTACCCACTAATCGTCTATGATTCGACGCTATATATTACGAGAAAGTAGAAAAGTCGTTCAAAAGACCAAAAACGAATGAATTGATAAATAAACAAATCAAAAGTTCCGAAACTCCAAGAAAGGATCAAGAGCGAACATGTACGAACTTCAGCCGCCAGAATGCAGGCAAGATCTTTTTGTCACCACGTCCAGGCTTGCTACGAGGCCTACTCAATGACCTGCTTAATGGGTACCGAGGGATCCGTCTCCGTGCGTTAAGCCGACCACTTTATTCTGTATAATGCAGAGGATTATATTAAGCACAGTTGCACCTTCGTGCCTCCTGGCGCAGTTTTTAGTAACAGAAGGAACTTTACCTTGAAGTTCAGATATACAGGAGAGGACTTACCAACTACCAACATCACAGTGGGCCCGTTTTATGACATGATCCAGCGTGCATACAACTTACATAATCTTTAACGTGTCCATATCTCCCGTCCTGACCACGAAAATTTTTACGAAATGTGATACGAAAGCTTTATTCTACGAAGTAAAGATGCCTTTATTTTTTGGTAAAAATTTACATGGTTCTAATGATGGTGAGTTACAATCAGTATTGCTGTTTCTCAGAACTTCATCTAATGTTCAATATTCTATACCAAAACCACTACATTTCGGGAGCTGACTCTGCTCCCGTCTTCAGATGAATGACCCTGCCCAGGGATTGGAATTAACCCCTTTTATCGGCTCCAACAGAAGAGGCAGTTTCTCCTAAATACGGGGGTTGAGCCAGCTCCCGAAATGTAGTGGCTCTCCTTTTTTAATATACTGAAAGTTGGATCGTTTACAGAGAAACAACACTGAATTTTCTTTGTATGTATCTTTTGGAAGAGATGTAGCGAACAGATTCTCCACGGTTTGTGACAAAGGCCGATCAATTACACCACAATTAGATATTATTCATTGCCGAAGGTATATTCAATATACGCCTACACAATGCGTCTGGTAGCAGAACCAAGAAGCCACAGAACCAATACTTGTAATAGGGCTAATACCTTCAGTCATTGGAAACATGCCTCAGCAAGTTTCATCCACCACCTATCCTCACAATCAGCCTTCCGAATATCTACGGGATAGGCTATGGGACCTGTCAGCTGATTCTAAAGGAAGAACTCCACATGCGACGCATCATGACAACGCGCCAGCGCACACCGTCCTCAAAGTTCAGCAGTTTTTGGCCTCAAACACCATGGCCGTCATCCCGCACCCTCCTTATTCACCGTGTGACTTCTTCCTCTTCCCAAAGATGAAAATTCAGCTAAAGGGAAGGAGATTTGAGACGATAGAAGAGATTCAGGCAGAATCGCAGATGGTGCTTGACAGGCTGACAAAGAAAGATTTCCAGGGATGCTTCCAGGCTTGGCAGCGGCGCTGGGATCGTTGTGTTCACTCGCAGGGGAACTACTTCGAGGGTGATGGATGAATTTAATACCTGAGATAAGTGTACGGGTTTTTATAGGCGCAGTCTTGAAACTTTCCGATCGCACCTCGTATTTTCGGTCAATGCTATTCCTTCACCTACTTCTTGGTCAGTCAAGTGACCACTTCCTACGAAGTCACCCACCAAAATTACACAAGAATTTCTTTATCTATACCTGAAGTACACGCGCATGCCCAGACCATCGTAACAGCCTGACATGTGTAAAGAAATCACGAAGTTTCGCGTTAAACAACAGGTCCAAAACTGCCCAAATATTACGTTCCTCTTGGGTTCAAACATACTTACAAATAATCTGTTCGCATGAACTACCATTTCAGTATCATGACAACATAACCAATTTATAGAGAATTAGAACTTCAAGATTGTGCTATAATCCGGATGTTCCCGCTAAAAATTAATCCATCGCATCGATAACTCGCTGCCTAACTTCAGTGCAGTGTTAACGTTGAACATTTTCTCTTAATAATTTGCTTCTGCTCCTCATTCTCTCTCATGGTAAGCCACCCCTTCATACGTCATAGACTTTGGGTCTCTCCTACCCAAACCGCGAAGTTTCAGTCGTGCTAAAACAGAATGTATTGTTTGAATCTTGCAGCTTCCCTACTCTGGAACATAAAATAGCATTTAGCTTTCTGCGGACACGAGAAATAGCAAGTTTCCCTAATTATTTAGATATTACTCAGTCGCGGTGATCTAATTAACCTTACAGACATGTTATCTACACTTTGGTCTAGGTGGGGTGGGGGAACGGATAGCAGTCGTAGTAACTTAGCAACTAAAGTTTCCGAGCCGTTCCACCCTCTTCTTTGCCACAACCTCTCTCGCCATCAGTTTAAATTCTAATCTAGGATACTTAGCTCCCTGAAGGGCTTCGGAGAATTTTATAAAAAATATAGGTGGGGGGGGGGGTTTAGAGAGGAATCACAGAGCAGACTCCATCTTGCCAAACTAACATCCGCTAGCTGATCAAGAAACTGTACACACTGGATAAATCGAAATATTTATTACCATGTTCGCAAGAGCCCGACACCGGCCCCGATCCTGAGCCAGATGAATCCAATAACCCTCACACCTGATTTATTTTAGATCAATTTCAATATTATATTGCCATCTACGTCGAAGTTTCCCAACCAACATCGTACGCACCTTTACCTCCTCAATGCGTGTTACATGCATCGCCCATCTCATCCGATATTTGATTGTTTTTATAACTGCTGAATAGTACACAATACTGAGATTTTTGATGTGCATTCCATAAATAATCAAAATGTTTGCTATTACAGTACTCTGCAGAAACCTGTATCGAAAGTTGTTATGAGTCAAACGAACGTGTTTATTTTCTGTAACCCATGTACCAACGTTCTGCTTTTGGAGGCAATGTTTAATATGAGAACTATGACTACTGATTCGAGGAGATGGGGTATAGTCAAAGCCTTGATTCGCTAAATATCCCACTGCTACAACATTACTGACAAGGAGCTGGGAAGAATGCATAGTCAATCCTCTTGACTCTCTAAAGGCGACTTGCATGAGTTACTACGGAGATAAATCCCTACGACAAATAATTATGTGCATATTAACGAACTCCACTGTAAAGAGGTCTTTCTCCAAAAAGCTTGTAATTACTTAGATTACAAAGAAAGCCGGCCCTTACGGAACACGAAATATCATCACAGCGTTCATAAAATAACGCTATCGGACCCTATCCTGAGCTCGGAATCGATAAACGATAAATAAAAATATTCGATATCGATATAAATTAAGCAAATCGATATATGGCTAGATACTTCTATAGTTTACATAGAAAAGAATTCTAGACTAAAAATTTAACCTGAACCCCGTCCTCAGAAGAATATTTTATATGTTGGAGACTGTATTTGCAATTTAAAGTGTCCAATGTAAAATCCACAACCCAAAACCTCGGAACTCCTATGCCTACACTGTTGTTCTTCGTAACATTCCTCTGCCTCTGGTCTTTTAAAGGGTTTGAGAGTAATCTTGTTACGTGTCCTACAAACAAAGGCAGAATGTGATGCATAAAGCTGAAGTTAACTGAGCGCTGGAGCAGTTACAATTTTCTAAACCGATGAAACACGATTAGTTATCGATAGGACCACCTCCGATATCGATATGCAATTTCATATCGACTGACATCCCTAAATGAGCCAACTGGATTCACATTCGGTTTTCACTCCCTATTTATCGTCTTTGCATCTACGCTTAGGTTTCGGAAGTGACCACACAATCAAATTGGTGGAAAACCCCTGGTTGAAGTCTGGATTCGAAGGCCGGCTACTATGATAGAATTTTCTAGACTATTCTCAGCACTTCCCGACAATACTGTGATATCAGGCCTTCTAACAAGCAGGCGATGGCAGCTTCATTTCACATTTTTCCCAATTCATCATTCATATTAATCATTCTACCATCTGCGAGTTGAAGCTTCGTCAAGTCAGTCTCCAAGGCGTTGGGTTATTTCCATGGAAACACGAAATAACTTCAACATCTGAGATATTGCAGGAAGTTTTCGTTCGCTGGTGTTGCCAAATATCACATACATTTAAGCCAAGACAGCCATTGTTTCTAAGGGAGATACCCCATGAACAGCAATGGAAGGTTTAAAAGTTCTTAATTAACTATTATGACATCAAAATACTGGTTACTACAGAGTTCACGGACTCGGACAAGTTCTACCACAACATTCCACAATGCACATCACAGGAAACAGTCCTGACCCCCCCCCCCCCCCAACCGAGGGAGTTTAACACGAACATCTTCCAAACTGTTTACATACATTTGTATATAACCTGATGTGTTACTTAGTTCAAAGGTATAAAGTAAATTATCGCTTGCCTTGACTTTGTCCTCTTGACTGACCTCGCAAAATACCCCTCTGCCAACCCCTGGTTGTTTGTATCACCGCCTTTAACTTAGCCATTAGAATGTGTAATGAAATTCTCCTACACTCCTCACTCTGCACCCCGTACACGCCGTCCACCGTAGCCATCAACTTCTGGGGTAGGCAGTACAGTGATTGCAGCAATAATAAGGTTAGACTATAATGCTGTTTTCTTTACTTGCTCTAAAGGCTACGTGCGCATGCGTGAGGGAGTTTCACTTTCAGTTATAATACGAAGCGAAGTATAAGGGATGGTAGTATGAGTTTGAGTCAGATTATGCAAATAATGGCCGTGGTACGTCGTTAGAGTAATCTTGTACCATGAAAGTTAGGTAATGGCAGTTTCTGATATCGACAATAAGAGTGTTAAAACAAGGGACAGCCTATCGTCCCTAAGAGACAGAAGCTGAATGGTGGATGTCATTTTGCGAATTCCATCCCATCTACATTTGTTACCTGTCACATAATGGAGATATCACACTGTATCTTTCACACTGAATCAGTAATGCAGATACTAGGGTAAATTCAAACAGAAGTAGTACTCGATTTGGTTCAAACCCACTTATATGAGTTTTATCTTCTTTTGATTTAAAATGTTTATGTATAATATAATAAACTTAATGGTGACACAAAAATAATCGAATTGAATTGAACAACAAACAACCAAAAAATATTTTAATATGGGTTACGTGACTTTTCGATTGCCCTGTATGAGCTCAAATAGAAATTCGGGGCACAAAGCTCGCGTTTACCTACTCAGGAGTAATAAAAAGTGATAGGAAAAGATGAAGAGTGTTAAACAAAAAAAAGTGCAAGGCTCTGAGTACACAGAGTGTGTGGAAACTGCTGAGAAGTCCGGATTGTTTTTCGATATGGCATTTTGCGGGGATTAGAGCAGGTGAAGTGGAGGGGGGTGGGTGGATGCACTCGGAGCGTGTTACCCATCAAGAGGAGAGATCGTCCGCGCGCTGTTGCTGACAAAAGTGATGGATCTACACCACTGGGACGTGGCATGGTGGTGCCATTTTGTGGGAGGCGTGAGACTGGTCTGCCCAAGCTATGAACACGGTATTCTGGCTCCTAGCAAAGCTGCAGAACCGTGGTGGGTTTCAAAATATTCCCATAATCCCTCACATACAAAATATTTGACAACAAGTAAGTTTAATTGTACTTCTATTAGCATGAAAATTGATTCAAAACACAATTACAGAGGCAAACAGCTACATTCTCTTTCTTAAGAATTATGAACAAAACACGAGTATCAAACCTGAAATTAATCTTGCAGATTTCAAAGTGTCTATACCAGCAGAGTCCTCGAGAAAACCTGAAGTCACTCAGGTTTCTGCAAATACATTGTATTCTATGAAATTCAAAGTTTCACTACCATGTTCAAAAGTCAGCCACTGAATCTTATCCTTAGGCTGTTAAGGTCAGCCCACACCCTTACATTCTGTTCAGCGCCCATTTTAATATTATCTTCGCACCCACGCTCACGTCTCTTCCCTACATACATTTTTCAAAAGCATTCTTTGTTATTTTACATATATAATTGGTTTTAGTGTTCACTTATCGCAGATATAAATCTATACTAAAGTAATCTAATCTAAACTAGACTAAACCAGACCATACTACACTAAACAAAACTGCCTTTACTCCGAGGCCAGCCAAGTGTCAGTCAATGAGGGTATGACAATGTGCTGCTTGGTCAGGGTTATCGCACACCTCGAGGGCCGGTGATAGATGAGTATGGAGCAATGGTGGAATGACGATTAGGAAAGGACAGCCGAAGAACTCGGAGAAAAAACTGTTTCAGCGTCTCATCGTCTACCACAAATCTCATCTGCAGTCGCTCGGGATTGGACCTGGGTATCCGCTGTAAGAAACCAGCGTCTAGCCGCCTGAGCTATAGCACGGCCTGGTAGCTACGAATCAATTCTTGCAAAGCATTAAGAGTGCTCAGATACAAATTATTTTCCTTTGTATTAATTAGATATTCACGATACAGATGTTATATTACATCAAATAAAAATTGTAGAAAGTAATGAGATTTATACAGTCCGTTCAAAAAGTAATTGTCCAGGCGAGGCCATGTATTAATGTAGAACCTGGCAATACTGGCAGACCGTGGTTAACAGCACAGTAACTTTCCGAAGGCTCTGTAGTTTGTGACATACAAGGAACCGTTATTTAAGAATAATGAAAATATTGTCAATTTGACTTTCAAGTAAAGTGGTAATTATACTGGGTCGATATGACTCAAATTTCAGTTCGATCAATTTCACTTGTATTCGTTCACTGGTTTCTGACATGAAACACGTGGATAAATTTGAGGAACGTATAAAAGCGGGAACTGCAACACTGTACAAAATTCGGATAAGCCAGAATGCAGAAGATAAAAAACTTCGCGGAAATAGCAACGAGTCGGTACTTGAATATTTCCAGGACGGCGATAAATTTGTTTCCTCTTGATGATATAATGGTTTGCTCGATCGAGGGTGAAATTGTAAGTTTAAAAATAAGATCCTCGTTCCAGGGGACTCGAAGCAGGGGGGCGGGGTAAAGAAGGGAAGCGAACTGATGTAGGGAAGGAGAAAAGAGAAGGTGTAACAAGAAGTGCGAAGTTTTGTGGCGTCGTCTCAGAACTTGGCTTGAACGAAAGTCGGGAAATAAGCGGGGGAGGAGAGAGTCAGGTCTACAAGTCGAGATAATTGCAATTATATTGCAAAGTGAAGTTGGCTCTCATTTATTGGCCTCCCTACTACCTTCCATTTTCTATGACCTCTTGTTCCTGTGCTTTTTAATGATTCAACTCACGTCTTTTCTTTTCTTAAATTCTGTAACTGCGCACGTATGAATTATAGCACATACTTTGAGCAGGGGCAATAAAAAACAACATACGTCTACAAAGACGTATTAATTAAGAGCTATTGTTGTGTGTGTGTCCAAAGAATTCCTTAAAGTGCACTTGCAACTTAGGTCTCCTAAGTCATACCGCTTGGTTAAGAATTTGTAGTGAAACCATATACCGCATGTTCCAAGCGCCACTAAGTTCAGTTCGCTTGTATACGCACTGCCGACCAGCAGTTAATGTCCACATGCCCTGCGGTTCCCCCAGCCCTCTTCCTCCAGTGGTCTGCCCGTGACAATTTTCCTTTGTCGGACATACAATCATAAGGAACCCGCATTCTGTCTGAGAGGTTCGGGAATTCAGGACAAAAGAACAAACATCCGAACATACCATTCTTTTTCACGCTGCCAACGATTCTAAGTGCACACCAGGTGTATGATAAGGAAAAGAGCACCCGGAAGAGGAAATCGCATGCAATTTTAAAGCGGTATCTCAGCATTCGAATAAGGGGCCTGAGAAAAACTACAAAACGCTGAAGTGGGCCACGATAATTATGAATGTAAAAAGATAAATAAGAAAGGTCCGTTTTCGTTTTAAGAAAAATAAGTTTCGTTTAGATTCCTCAGCAAGCAACAAATTGAAAAGAAAGTAATAACATGAAGATTTCTGTCTTCCCGGTTGTTGCGCCGTGTAGTATGGTCGATGTTTCAGAGGTCATACTGCCTCCGTCATCAGGGCGATGAGTATGAAGATTTCTGTTTTCTGGGTTGTTGCGCTGTGTAGTCTGGTCCATGTTAACCAACGTTTCAGAGGTTATACTGCCTCCGTCATCAGGGCGATGAAGATTTCTGTCTTCTGGGTTGTTGCGCTGTGTAGTCTGGTCGATGTTAACCAACGTTTCAGAGGTCATACTGCCTCCGTCATCAGGGCGATGAGTATGAAGATTTCTGTCTTCTGGGTTTTTCCGCTGTGTAGTCTGGTCGATGTTAACCAACGTTTCAGAGGTCATACTGCCTCCGTCATCAGGGCGATGAAGATTTCTGTCTTCTGGGTTGTTGCTCCGTGTAGCATGGTAGATGTTTACCAACGTTTCAGAGGTCATACTGCCTCCGTCATCAGGGTGATGAGTATGAAGATTTCTGTCTTCTGGGTTGTTGCGCCGTGTAGTATGGTCGATGTTAACCAACGTTTCAGAGGTCATACTGCCTCCGTCATCAGGGCGATGAATCCATACTACACGGCGCAACAACCAAGAAGACAAAAATCTTCATACTAAGAATCGCCCTGATTACGGAGGCAGTATGACCTCTGAAACGTTGGTAAACATCGATCAGACTACACAGAGGAACAACCCAGAAGACAGAAATCTTCATACGAACCGCTGTGAAAACCTCAAATCATACAAAGTAATAACACGTCTGGTAGTAATTCAAAATAAGAAACTATTCACAGTATATTTAACATAACAACGCGCAATGAAGTCACCTACCCGGCGTCTTGTTTGATTTCAAATTTACTTTGTGCCTACACCTGCGACACTAATTTCAATTAACTTTACGTACAAAGTAAACTGCGTTATAATCCACTTTTGCATGTCAATGCAAAATTCGCCAATGAACAGGAAACATTTTCTGCCTGAACAATATGTCAACCTCAATAGCTTTGTCATTTGTGTCGAAGTACAAACTGAAAAAAATTCAGAACATTGAAATAAAAAATGTGCTCTCTACTGGAAACGGCGTGGAGGTAGCTGGGGTAGGGGGTTGTCCGTGACAGAGTAATTGATTAAAACACTTTATTTTCCACTTGGCAGTGTTTGATGAAGTTTGTTACCAGGCGAACATATGAACAGGTGGCGGATTCAAGGATATTACAATTCATGATGGCTTCCCCACTTTCCATCCCCGACATACAATGCTCCAAGTAATAACGTTTTCGAAATATGGCATTCGGAAACGTCAATATAATCTGTGGAACTTGAGTCGACAGATATTAAAGTTTCGCATAGTTCGTACTTCATTTGAGACCCTGACACTGTAGAAGGGTTGTACAAACGTTCGAAAAGAGTCACATGACGCGCCTTAAACAACATGAAGGAAACTTCTTTTCATATTTCTTCAAACAACGGTTTCATTTCGGGTACACTACCAAAACGTACATCCATGGGCCTACAACACCTCCATGTCTGTCACTATTTTTGAGGTTACTGAGCTCGCAACTTTGCTCGGTCCCTCGGAACAGAAGCACAACAGAAAAGAAAAATCTTGTGTCGACATATTGTAGCCAGTCTTTACAGTGTTAATCCGATTATAAGTTCTAAAGCTTTCAGGACCACTGTTGCACGTGCAAGATGAAACAGAAAGCCAAGAAAATAAATACTGAATTCTTTATTTCAATACGTCACGTGGTACTGTCACAACAGCCAAAATTTACGATGAGCTAAACACGTATAAGGAGGGGACAAAACATAATTTTGGCTGTAAAAGGTCACGAATATCCACTTGAAAGACTGAAGATCTGGGAGGATAATGTTAAAATGGACTCAAGTTACGATATGGCTACCGTTTGAATATTACATGCATCCCAAGTATACTCCTATGGCGTGACAGCACCTTCAGCTAGAATACCATGATTCATAATCGATTCTTTACAGGGCAGTGACAAACAACGTGTTCATTTTATTACATTATTTTTTATTTTTATTTAGTGTTCTGTCTGACGACAGGTCCATATGAACAGGATCCTTCCATCCTTTTCTCGGACTGGGACCTGTTCATATACGTTCTTGGCAGATGATCCAGAAGTGGTTTGCCATTGCCTTCTTCTGTGTGTGAATGGAGTAATTGAAACCGGGGAAGCCCCCGGAGGAAAACTCCGTGTTGCCTTGACCACGGCCTTGCCCAACACAAGTTATAAATTCGGGCACCGCCGGGAATCGAACCCGAGACCCCAGGATTACATCACAGAACTAGACATGAGTACATCCTCACTAAAACTAAAATTTTCCCAAATGTACTCACGTATGTAAAATTCATTTTATAATCATAGTAAACAAAATAATAGCAATTATGTGGACATGAGGGAAAAAAGGGAAAGAGTGTGGCATTCTTTACAATTGCAGCAGCGTTTAGACCAATTCCTAAAATTATACAGACCTACAGCTAAGTAATCAAACGTAACATTGCCGAGAATATAGGCGAGCACTTGAGGTTAAAATGTTCAATTCCTTCAAATATAGTTAGGTCTAAACACGAAATAAACAAAAATTTAGTCGGGGAACCTGAAGAGAAAGCAATACGATGTCAAGAAAAATAATGGATTCAGTTGGCTCAGGAGAGACTCCAGTGGCGGGTTCTTGTTGACACATCAATGAAACATTGGGTTTCATAAAAGGCGGGAAAATTCTTGATTAATTTAACGACTATCAGCTTGTAAACAACAATTCTAACTCCACAAAGTTAGTCTGACTGATCCATCTGTTTCAATTTTTAACTTTCACACTGCATGCAGGAAACTACTACTCTATATAATGTCTTCATTTTATATAGCTCATGAAAGTATTTAAAACGGAGCCCCGTTCTCTCGAACAAAATGACAAACCAGACACTATTTGACCTTTATTCCACGAATATACGCCCCCTCCCGATTCTAATTCATTTGTTTTATTAGTATAGGTATAACATCTGAAGGGACTTTTGCGAGCAGGTTGCATAAAACGTTACACGATGCGATCAATTTGGACATCCTTTGTAGTATGAAGCCGTAGAAGTTAGGGAACAGCGTGGAGTAGAGTGAGAGGAGGATATAATAAAGACTAGACACAGGGATATGTGGCCAGGTATAGAGCGATTAACGAACTAAGGGGGAGGTACGCTTCTGATGAAAGTTAATAAAGACGTTAATTAAGACTGGCATTTAAATGAGGAACGTGCTTGAAAACCCATGGAGGATAACGGGTGCTGGCCATTTGCTTCAAGAATTTAATGTATTTAACACTTGCATTAAGTAAAGTATTTCACCTTCAGTTAATAATTTCATTTTTCAGATAAATTAAACTGTCAATAAATGACAAGACAGACTATGTCCCATCATCAAATAGTAAAGATTTCCAGAACAGAAAATGGCACATTTCTGAACGAGATATCTAGTTCGTAGGAGTGTAGAGTTACAATGCTTTTCAAAGATTGTCACGTTTCAAACACGGATAGAAACTGCGAATATGCTAAATAAGCAGTGGCGAACAGCTGACAAGGGACGGTCCTTCAGTTTGAGTGTTGCAGAAGGCGCCAAAGACCCCTTACAGTAAATAACAAACAGTGTTATGAAATGTTGCAAATTGCAATGGTTTCAGTATAAATCCAACAGAGGAAGATATCACTTTCGATATACAGAAATACGACACCACGATAATTTGAAAATGAATGTGACGTTAATTAATACTTACTTTATACGATGTCTTTCAATCTGCGTAGGGTAGAGTTAAATGGTGGAATGATCAATTCGTAAAGGATATAGCCCAACTTATTTAATGACATTCACAAAAACCTGAATGGCGGGACTAGGGAAAATAACTAAAATATTCCTGGAATCACGACTTTGATTCACATCAAGGAATTCAAGTCCCGAAAAGAAGTAAAGGTTTTTTAACAGCTGCATTTCAATAGCCAGTAGATGTACCACAGGATGGTATTAAGAACGGATTCATGTGCTACCATTAGCTGCGAAATAAACGACATAAAAGTTGCGAGTAAACGTTAGGTACAAAGAACTGCTGATGACGGGAAGCAAAGCGCACCTGAAACGGGGATAACATAAGTCTTTTACTTTTAAACTGACCTTTAAAAACATTTCCCAAATAAACTTTAAATACATTACATTACGACGAAGTCCATTTTACAGTAGGAATAAGTAGCGACGTGCCAGTTGCTGTTTTGTATATTACATCACTACCTTGATATTCATTTGTTGCAAATAAAATGTTAATGTTGCGAGAGTAATAAATATTACAATTACCACACTCCGTACAGACATTAATTCTGTCGCTGGCAGAGATAATGAAAAAGACATGTTTCAAATGAATTACATAGATATTAATTGGGGAGGGGGGGGGGGGGGGGAGAACCACTGGCTCAAAATCGACAAGTTTGATTTCAGCTTCATGTAAACTATGATTTATATCCGACTGATGGAAACTTAAATCAAAATATTACCGACAAACGTTGATCAATTTCCGAGATGAAATATGAAGAGACAGAAAGAGATACGGACATAACATCTCTATTATGCGGCCGCTTGGCTGTTCACTTCACGCAAGTAACGCACAATCAATTCATTTTATCAGATACTGTACACAGAATGAACTGTTTCACAATTTGCTTGCAGCTGTTTTTTTTGTATATCCTATGGGATGTATAGCATATCCAAGTACCTCTATGGGCTAATTAAGAGAGCCTCTCTGTCTAGTTGAACCAATTAACGAACCAGGACATTGATTAGTCCAATGTACAGAATACGGGGGGTGGGGGGAAGTACAATGAGAGCAACTAGACACTTAAACACAGCAAGCCTGAAAACACCTTTTAAAAACAACAACAAAATATCCAAACGTATAGGATACAAAAACACTATACGCGAACAATTCAACTCAATTACTTCCAACTACATGTGCGTATATTTTTGTGTTTTCTACATCAATTTATTTTAATGCATTGCAACAATAAACAATGGTATCATCGAAGCAAGGCGCAGTGACACTTATGTTCGTGTCATGGTCTTTTATCATGTAAACGTTGAATGTTTGTATTTCTGTTATCTTGTGGAGCAGTTTCCGCCACTGAATGCATTATTTATGTAGCTGGGGCGCAGGTATGCGACAGACAGACACACTGGCCGTACACTGTCATACACTACATTGTAGAATAATGTAACCCAAATCAGAGGTTCCCAAACCGCATTTCGTGACCGTATCTGGAGGTTAGATATGGAAAGATATGTACGGGCGGTTTTTTCTGACAATTTTTCATTAGAGGGAAATATCGGTAGCCGTGCTCTACATGTCTACAATAGTAACAGAATTAATAAAGTAAAAGCTATTATAAATAGTAATAATAACAATCTAAAGCCTAACATTCAAATATACAACATCATGCCATCCGTTGTTCTAAACGGACGTGAAATCCAGGCTCTCGCCTTAAGGTTCAAACTTAGGATAAGAGATGCATGGAAACAGGATACCGAGAATATTTTGGCTCAAGAAGAAGGATATAATCATTAAAACTTAAAGATACTTATTCATACTTTTATATGTAATTATTTCACAGTATCCAAATCATTTTCCCGCGACCCAAAGATCCCACTGCATATGAAATATTTTTGTGGTATATGACCGTTATTTACAATCAATGGACGTGTTTCGAAGCACACCAGTTGTGCATCACTGGTTTAGTTTATTCAAATTTATTTATTTAATTCATTTAATGTGTGTATACATCTTCTTGGAATATCCTGAAATTATAGGCCTACATAAATTGTACATACATCATAGAAACAGCATTACACCACTACAATAAGTAATGACGTATTTAAAATCTAATTTCCAAATCAACGTAAAGTTAGCGTGTGTAGTTGTTTCCACCCAATTTCGAGCACGCCGTAGAGTAAATTAATTTTTGCAGTTGATACGAGGCTGAGATCCGAAAGCAGCCGACACAGCAGTCACCGGAACGATGAAGTTTGATTAATTAACTGCCTCTGCAGCGATGGGTAATCTGAATAACGTTGGCGACGTCACACGTCTTCGACAGAATCAAGCGCAAAAGTCACATTTCGGACGTGAAACAAGAAACGCATAGAAGAGCGGAGACACCACGAGGGCCACAATCAGGCCCCTTCACTTTAAAATAACAACGGCGTTAACGGCTTCCACATTCAGCGTGTTCTTTATTCAACAAGGGCCAATTTAAAAAGTTGAAAATATTTGTGTCGCAAATCGTCATATATCACAAACATTTATATTATGACTAACTCAACAGAGAGAAGTGCCTATGGAAAGGCTAACAGGACGCTCACTTGTCAAGACATTACGGGTATTTTATGGAACCCGAAGCATCATTATATTATTTACAAAAGCCTGATACTGGCCCCCATCCTCAAATCAGACTAATTCAGTTCACATACTCCATCCACATTTCCCTAAAATCGATTTTAATATTATACGATAATCCATTGTCTGTGTTCTCCGAGTGATCTCTTGCCCTCAGATTTTCCAAGCAAAATCTTGTGCAAATTTCTAATCTCTCTCATACGTTACATGTCCTGACCATCTTATCCTCCATAATGTGATCATCCTACTAATATTTGGGGAGCAGTACAAATTATGGAGTTCATTATGCAATTTACTGCAGTTCATTACTTTAACCCTCTTAGGCATAAATATTCTTCTAAGACACCTTCAATTTGTGTCCTTCCCTTAATAAGACATGCCAAGTTTTCGCATCCCTATAAAACAAAAGGTAAAATAATAGTTTTGTGTATTTTAGTCTTTATATCGGAATTGAATAAACTGTCAGTAGTTAAAATATAAAATCAAAATAAACATCTGTACTAATTTTGTGGTATGCGGTAAATAAGGCTTAATTAAATATAAACTACAATCTGGCTAAACAATTTCTGCCGACAATCGAAGAATTAATCGAAAGGAAGTATACGTTTAGGCCTTACAACTTCAATTTTATAGACGGAAGATCGTCATTTGTGTACATTAACACTGTAAAGTGTCAATGACAATTAAGACAATATTAAAATAAATCTTGATATAAAAGTTTACCAAACTTCACACTGGACTGACTTTCAGGATGGAGTCCAGGTGGGACAGAGTGAAGAACCTTGGACTAGGATACTTTTAGGATAGAATTTCTTTGACCAGATTCATAAGTACCACTTTTGAATTATAAGCTTGCACCGTGGAGTCTGTAATTAGACTTCCATTCGTGATATTGACCCATTTGGGGCAGTGGTTAACTCGGTGAGCCACGCTCTATGGCGGTTCCGCACCGTAGTTCTGGAGTATGAAAAGCATTACAGCAGGAACAATATCTGTGGACTTACCAGAACGGGGAGAGACCTCCAGGACCAAGGCATATTATATTAGGCGGACGACGTGGGAATGGGCTAAGGAACGATTAAAATAAAGAGGAAAAAACATGGAAAGAAAAGATAGGATGACCGAAGAACTATCCTAACCTCATAATTACGTCATCATAGCATAAAACATAAGAGATTATTTTATTTAATTACGGCGCCTCTACTACAAAACTTTCACATCGTCGAATAAGGCGAGGTTATCATGGATGGTTGATATTTAAGAATAAAGAAGGTGACAGTCATAGTCACTACATCGTCATCTGTCTTAAGGGATATAATAAAAACAAGAAATGCATTACTCAGAATACATGAAAACCAGGCAGAGATTAAAATGAGTACCAAGAAAATCTAAGTACGGAGTTATAGATACATCATCCTGTTATGTGTGATGTGTAGAGTCACATAGGATTAGATCCTCCTCTTCGACTTCCACTATGCATGAAATACAGTATCTAAGTATTAATATTAAAATTTAAAAGTGTAGTGTTCCTAAGTTATGGCTAATCTAGACATAACACTGGAAGAACTGTGATTTCACTTCGGATAAAAAAGACGGTTAAAAACCTTTATTAATATCTCCGCAAATACGGTAATCTGATTTCATATAGCCAAAAAGTTTTATATTTAGTTTAAAATTAGTTCTGTAGTACTAACGTGGATCGTTACCTTATCCGCCACGAAATTCCCTGGAAAACTGCAGCACAAAAACATTTACCATGATTAAACTTAAAAACAAATTAAAATATTTCTATCACCAAATTTTAAATACAAAATACAAATTAATGGAGAGAAGATTCCTTCCTAGTAGAAACGGGTTAACGACCTACCTTGAAGAGGATGATTATGACGACTGACGCTATACTGACTTCGCAATGAGTAAAATGAATTACAGAGTGTAATCCCACAGAAGCAACGCATGGAATTTTCTATACAGCGCAACCGTGAAGAGAACTTAACGTTATGACTCGAACGGATTTGACTAGATCAGTACGGAATGCGTCCTACTCTACCGCTAGACTCCACTACCAGCGGCAGCGGTGGCGGGGAAAACTACACATAAATATAATTTGAAAACCATGTGCATCGAGTGCAAAGCCATCGAATGCCCGAGTTTTAATTAAAACAAACTATACTGAAACAATGCCATATGATTAAGACAGCGCCAAGTAGTCTGGAAGAAATTTACCAACGTTTTGGAGGTCCTCGCTGCCTCCATCATCAGGCTATACATCCTAGGAGACAGCCATATCCAAAATAATTGTGATTATTTAACGACGCTTTCTGAATCTCAGCATCTGGTACGCGGATCCGAGGAATACACAAAAAATCACAGTGAGTATATTTCGTTATTGGCTAGATTTGAACCTGGTCCTCCATATTACGAGGCAAAGAACCATCGTCATCATAATTGAATAAAGGGACGCCTCCTTGTTTCAGCAGAAGCAGATAAAAGAGATATAAAATTATGAAGCCCTCTGATGACAAAACTGACAACTAAAGAAACAGAAGCAGGGAATATAAATTAAATTTAAAACAGGAAACAAAAGTAAATTTAAAATACCTACATATCTAGCTTTACCTGCCCTTCAAACACTTCTATTATTAAACTTGTAATTCATTCTCTTTTCAACAAGATTCAAAATACTGTCAAATGGATGTAGAACTGATAACACTAGATTCCCTCTACCTCATATGAATACCCTGGGGCCATTCAACTGTGGCGCAGAATAACAGAAATAACAAAGTTATTTCACAGCATCTAGCTCCAGGTGAAATATTATGAAGGATGATATGAAGTGGATTCTGCCAGTTTCATTTTTTACCTTTTGAAACAACAGGTCAAAAATGTGTTTATTGCTATAAAAATATTTCGAAAACAGCGCAATATTATTTTTTGACTAAACGAGTATTTCGTTTTATTAGTGAAAAATTACGTTACTGTGTTATTACTTCTTGCTATGGTATAGATGGCTGAAGGCATCCTACCCATCGCAACGTCAAAGTTGGGTAAACTTTTGCTTGCTGTTCCACAACTTAGTTCATCCTGCTATATTTTTACGTTCATTTATCCATATTCTTCACACGCACAAGAAATGTCTCTTAAAATATCGACATTTATGCTTTGAATTTAACTAATATTTAAGAAGATCGGTGAAACGAACATCTGCCGCCATCTATCAACAGGCAAAGCTAATAACATATCATTTTTTAACAATATACATTACACGTTTCATGCATGTTACTGTGAAAAAATATTATACGTAAATATGGGAGATTTCACTTTTTCTCGTATATGTCAGTGGTATTCAACCTTTTTTGTTCGCGTACCCCCAGATATAATTTCTCTTCAACTTTGTACCAACAAAGTTGTTGGTGTATAATTCAAGTTATACATAGTATATAATCTACATCTAGAATAAATTAAATCAATTACATTACCGATTATTCAGTGTTTATCATAAAATAATATACATATTTTTTAAATTTCACGTACCGCCTAAGATGTCTTCGCGTACCCCAGGCTGAATACCATTGGTTTATGTAACCCGGTTACTAAACAACAGGGGTCAGAGCACCGCGTTCGATTTCGCAACTTACTTTAACAGTACACACATTTTCTGGAGTTATATATAGACGTGTTAGCCGCGCTGTACCACAATTCAAATCCGTTACAGATTCAAATTAAGCAACATCCAGCTAGGTCAGTCAGTCAGTATGACTTGTCACATCCATGTCTGTGGTCATAACGACTAGTTCGGCTTAGTCAACATCTGAGTATGTCTGAGCGGAGAATTAACTCAGCCTTCAGGCCGTGACGTCATGCTGAATACTGTCCAGAAACATAACAACTTGTAAAAATGTTACCAATGTTGGAGCAATCTGCATAATATTTGATACTATGGGTGTGTTACCAGTGACCCGTCTTTTTTTTCTAAATTCTATATAAAACAAGAAAAAATTCAATAAAATAATGAGGCGAAACAGCAAAGAGCTAGAAAACTAACTGGTATTTCCATACCGCGTATTAGAACTGTGCGCCTGCGCAGATGAGTTGTACTGCTGTTTAAAGGTCAAGTCAATTCTCCGCTCAGACAGACCAGACGAACACTGTACAGCCTACCGGCTTTTTCTGTTATCTCTTCCAACCTACAGTGACAAACTCCGTCTCTGAAAGTAAGAATTCTACTCCACACAGCCAGAGAAAATTGCCTCGAACAAAAGAAGCCATTTTAAATATACAAGAAAATCACAAACATCACAGGACGGTTCAATAAACTAAATTTTCTTGTTCAGTCGCAGAGACGCTGTGGTTATTATACAGAGTGATTCAAAAGGTTAGGGCCAAACTGATGGGGCGTATAGAGGGACTCAGAGAGAACAACTTTCGAATAGGAATCCACGTCCTCCGAAGTTATCCTTAGTCAGTAGAGGCCATTGAAGGTAGGGAAGCCTGATAACATTCTGCTGAAATAATCGTACTTTGATATTCTCCTACTAGCTTAATTTTGTTTTTTATTAATGTACAAGGATTACATTAGCAATTAGCAAAGTATGGGCTGGACGGCCGGGGTTCGATCCCCGACGGGGGCAGAGGATTTTTCCTCTAGCCTCTGCGTCCAGACCGGCTCTGGGGCCCACCCAGCCTCCTCTACAATGGGTACCGGGGTCCTTTCCCGGGGGTAAAGTCGGCCGGGGCGTGATGCTGACCACTCACCCCCATCTAGTGCCGAGGTCAAGGAAGAGAGGAGCTATACTTTCACTCCCCCCAAGCGCCTACATGGCGCATAGCGGGACAAACGATTATTTCAGCAGAATGTTGTCAGACTTCCCTACCTTCAATAGCCTCGACTGACTCAGGATAACTTCGGAGGACATGGATTCCTATTCGAAAGTTGTTCTCTCTGAGTCCCTCTATACGCTCTTTCAGTTTAGCCCTAACCTTTTGAATCACTCTGTATTTTGGATGCGAACTGCTTGTTTCCGCTGAGACACCTAGACGACTTAATCCCTTCTTTCACGTCAGTACTGTACGTTTTCACACCTGACATCCCTCACTTAACGCCGACTGCAGAAAACACTAACAAGGATAATGATGTAACAATTCCTTATTCGAATCTACCCTCTCCAGTTTTTAAAACTAACATTCAAAACATTATTAAATTGAGTTCGGAAAAACAAGCACAATGTTCTACATTCGTTTTCAATACACAGGAGTTAATAAGATACAAATACATAATTTGGTTTATATCCAGTATCCCATGATCACGTTAATTAGGGCCACCGAAGCGTTGCAGAGTGAAAGTAGAGAGAAACAGATATAGAGCTATAAACGTGTAACATTAATTAATAAAAAAATAAGCACCGAATTCAACCTGCAGGTTGGAATCCAGACGAAACAAATTTTAATCTGCATTACACACTCTTGTTTTCTTTATTAGACGGGATACCCTTACACAAATTGCATTAACACACAATGTATACTGTGCTGGAAAAACATGAATATCCTCACAGCACAATAAACAAATGCAATATTCAGGCAACTATTTATGAAATGTTTTTAAGAAACATAAATTTCATAGCGTCAAACTGGGGGCACATTGTGGACTACGAAGCGAGAATGATGCGTAGAGAAACTGAATGTCGCGGTTAAATGGTCAGCATTCTTGCTTCATATCCAGAAGTTTTAGGGTTCAAATCTCACACAGAAGACCAAACATCTTGACTGAACATTCCGTGAACCTTAAAATCATGACCGTTCATTCAACCACCTTCCCAATTTACCATTAATAATCACCGGCCCACTCGAACGATAGAGTAACTATTTATTTTTAAAAAGTATGGTTTAATATGCATGCCAAGACGAATATATATATATGTGTGTGTGTGTGTGTTGTATGCCGTTGAGTAATTAATATATTTTTAAGAAAGAAAAACGTTTCTGAAGTATGTGTTTCTTGCAAGTAAAATTGTCTGCAGTCACATTCGAACACGGGAACCTTTAAATCACAATACCAACGAAGAACAAATCACGGATAATAAGATACATAACCGTATCCCTTGAACGTCTAGCCTCGATGACGATGACAGTGCGAATAATACTGAGGATTACGTCGTGCTCATTTAAAAATGTTATTGCACTGCGCAAGCTTTAGACAACATTTTCATGTTCTATTTCGAATACCACAATCTACACATTTCATCGCTGTTCATTTCCAGTTGCTTCTAGTATGTGTTCAACAAGGAAATATTGAAACATATATCTGAACAACACACAGTTTAAATAAATGTACACGTGAATACAACATGCATAAAAACATATGCCGACACGAGGACTCGAACTTATGCAGCGAATAGCGAATCAGCGAACACAGATGTCCAAGAGAAGGTAGTGTTCACATTTCGACACAGAACCCAGTCCCACGTCTGGGACACATTATTCACAATAATTAATGTTTTTTTTAAAATAAGACATATACAATGGTGTATTAACTTAATAAATGTCTGGCACACATAAGTGTAATTAAAGGAATGCAGTTTAAATTCAGTTTCAAACGAACTGGTACACGCGAAGAGGAAAGTCAAATGTGGGAGCTGTCGAGTCATGCAGACCCCAGTCTCTGTTTTCAGATATTTGTGTATTCCTGAAATTTCCTTCAACTCCTGGACACCCTGCGGTAAAACCCGATATCGAACACTGTGCAGAACTCAACAACACAAAACGTTAGTTACTTTTACGAGTTACCGGAGTATTTCCATGTACAAATTCACAACAGCTAAAGTTTACTTCACTGGTACCAAACTTCAAAACCAATAAAAATAGCCACTCTCCCTTCTGGCATTATGGAAATGGTACCAGAGTATTTCAACCCTAACTAAAAAGTGAAGGCATATATATAACAATAATAATTGTGTTTATAAAAAGGTCGAGTTTTCTTCTCCATGGGGCATGACTATCTTGATTACCATATTAATAATATATCTCGTTGGCAAAAAGGCAGCTGCAATAGAAACCAATCTGCAATTCAATTGGGGGACAGGGAGACGAAAGGAAAGGGTGAGAATGAAGATCCTTCTGGTGTATGCTTAATTAAGTTACTGAACATGGTATAAATATTTGCGAAAGGGCTGCGTACAGAAATAATGGCTCAATACATAATGCCACGTATGTGTTATAATTTCTCTATATCGTGTTACTGTAACGCATGGTATCTTTAAAACAAAGTTATAGTGATGATCGTAATAAGAATTCAATTTATTTATTAATGTGCTTGACAACAGCTACAAAGCCAGTTACAGCCTAGCACTAAAATGAAGAAGTACAATTAAAACAGAACGGAAATACAAAAAAGTGAAAAATTAATTTGATTTAAAAATCTGACTAAGCAAAATACAAACATTATTTAAGACGTTAGGCAATGCTCCTTCAGATTGCATTGAGTGCAAAAACATAACGTGCTGTTGGACTGACCTTGAAATTACGATGTTACAGTAAAGTATGTATAGTCCTTGGGTATGCGCAGATTAAGTGGACCCAAAGCAGAAAAGCAACAACATTGCTTGTTGCGAGCACCATAACAACAACAGGCCCAAGAAAAGATTACAAATTATAAAGTTCCTCATTAAGCAATTTTCTGCATTCTCGCATTACTTCCTCCTCTAAGACCGAAATAAAATGACTCATGATATTACATGCACATAGAAGAATACCAAACATGTCATTATTTTAAAATGCTACTAGAATGAGTCCCGCTGCCAGTTTCAAAACAAATAATTGAAAGGAGAAATGAGAACAGGAAACAAAACTAATTATCCCTTTCAACCGCAAATCATGTTGTTAAAAATCAACTGAGAAACAGGCAATAGTAAAATTGTTTTCGTGTTCGTAATTTGCTAATGAATACTGATGACGTCCATATTTGTATTCTAATGAAACCTATTTGTAATGAAAGCATGTTCAAAAACAAAATGGCAGCCTCACGGAATAAACTGTTTATACAAAGTATCAAATTTCATTTTAAAGTCACTGGAAACTATATAATAATATTTTTATCCCGTTCGCTCAGCAGTATTACTTAATTTTATACTTCCTATTACCAGGCAATATTTAACAATAATAAATGTCGCTTAAGAGTGTCCAAAGCCTTTATCCAGTCCATAAATGTAATGTGCTTCCAAAATGAACTATTTTCATTTGCGATTACAAGTTTCTTGCCGGAAGGTAAATACAACTTAAGTCATCCCGTTACGCGCCATGTAGGAGCACAGGGGAGAGGTTGTACAGCTCCGACTCACTCTCAACCTCGGCACTAGATGGGGGTGAGTGGTTAGCTTCACGCCCCGGCCGTGGTTTACCCCCGGGAAAGGACCCCGGTACCCATTGTAGAGGAGGCTGGGTGGGCCCCAGAGCCGGTCTGGACGCAGAGGCTAGAGGAAAAATCCTGTGTCTCTGTCGGGGATCGAACCCCTATCATACAGCCCGCAGTGCCAGAAGGTAATTATTATCAAAATCTCTCACATATAAAACCATTCTGGCATTTAAGAAGGAAATATTAACTATGTTTCAAGTTTTATGCATTATTTGTGGTACATCAAATAAAAGAGTAACAGGGAGATTACACATGATTGTCCTTTGAATTTCAATGGAATTTGGTACTGTGGTTTTACACTAAAATTTCTCACGTGAACTTAATTTCTATTGTGGTGTTTTATGGATTGTGATGTCGTGTACCCTGGTAAGCCTTCGAAGAAACATAACCCCCTTCTTCAGCTGCCCTTAAAGGACATCGTTACACAGTAAATAGCAGCGTCTGAATCTTTGATTCTGGTATTCTGCATCCCCTAACATTATCACCGAATATAAACAAATCTTGTTTCCATTTGTAAAATTAAAATCATTAATAGGCTACGATAATGGAAAAGGTTTGCGTAGTTAATTCAATTTGAATGCAAAAATATCAAATGAGCTTATACCTGAACCAGCCACCCGCTGAACGCAGAAATTGCTCTACAGAATCCCTTTGTATGTATACCGAAAGTTGCGTAACCCAATTATAGAAACACAAAAGAACCCTACAAATGGTATTTATATTGTAAAAATGGCGTAAGGAATATAAAGACTAATAGTTTTTAAGTAGTCAACGATGTAATGTAAAATTTGGCGAAATCTGTAAAACAATAATCATTTGTGTTTTAAATGATATCCTATCAGGTTTAATACGCAGGCAGTAAATTACAATATGAAATATGACGAACAAATGTATTTTAATTAATTCAGAACAAAATATGCATTGCATACCGGTATTAACTGGTATTGTAATGCAATATAATACATATTAAGCGTGTTGTAAAAGTAGGGTAAGAGAAATTAACAGCACACAGCGAATGGACGAATTGTATATATTTCCGAAATGATTTTTGCGACACTTCGCATATCTCATTGGTAGTGATTTCAGTTTATTTATATGATCTATTACTCCTGACAAAAATCTAGTGTTCATATCAGAAAGCCTGAAGGGAAGATACCAATGGGAGACGCATGAGTAAACGGAAGAACAATATTAAAATGTACTTTGAAGGAATACTGTATAGTCATGTGGATTGGATTCATATGGCTCTTGTGAATATGACAATGAACGTTCAGGTTCCATACAAGGACGAAAATGTCTGGATTAACTAAGCAACTAATAGCTACTCAAGAAGAACTCTGCTCCAATGCGTTGTTTATAAATTTATTATTACTAAGTTAATCACAGCACTGACAATTGTGAATACAATAATGCATTTCTTTTGTTCGAAGTTCGTTACGTATACGCCAAACTTAAAATGTCAAAGAGAAAATATCTTAAAAACAAACAGGACCTATTGCGAGACTTCAGGTTCTCATGGCGGCAAGTAAAAATATAACTGCATTCTGGAATGACGTGCCGTTTTAGTCACGTATAAATTGTATGCAATTAACTGCAATGCAAGAAAATTATTTTCGGGGCTCCCCATTATCTGAGGCATATTTTTATATAAACCAAGAAGTTTTGAGAGTTGGCTTCATTTGTGTTCACGTGATGGCTGTCATTATACTAACCCTTATTTTTATTTTCGATGTTCCTGAGTGCGATATATGTCGAAGTGCAAATCCACTGCATTTCAATCTCCTACGCTAATCAATAGATCATATAGAAACGTATCGCAGATATTATTAAACATATTCTACGCAATTGTGCAACATAATAATAATAATAATAATAATAAAAATAATAATGTCTCGGATACATAGAAGTACATACCCTATAAAGTGGTGAAGAGATGGGATAATAATAATAATATAATGTATCAACCATTATCAGAAACCTTTCTGTAAAAATGAGCGGAATACAAACCCCTCAATCACTTACATTGCATAATTTGTTTTCATAACGCTTACGTTCTCTTGTTTAAGAACTTTATACACCTTCATTTAGGAACTGACAAACTTATAAGATTGTAAATTAGCATACAAAAATGCCCTTTCCATCATAAGCAACAATACAGCCAAGGTATATTGTTAAAATATTCTGCGCTCAAAACGAGTTTTACTGCTTTATAAGCGGTCCTCCGACACTGAACGATACTTGTCTATATTATCAATAATTCCTGCAACAGCTTTTCACTTCAAGATATCCAGTATCAGCATCCAAAAACACGAGTTTCGAAATCTCGGTACGGACATGGCCAAGAAAACTCAGAAACCCTGAGGTGAAAATCGATTCAGGTAAACCATCATGTTAGAAAAGTGGAAGTTGAAACACGAATGTATAAATAAGACAATTTTGCCCCAAGCTACTTTGCTCAACTAGCGAATACCTGGGAGGATGCAAACAGAACTACAGATGGTAAAGTAAGAATGCAGAGATGTTAACTAGTAACCATTTCTGTGGCCACAAACTCCCTGGGGTGTCGACAATTGTTGCGCTGTTCTGATGCTGTGTAATACAAGAAACTGAATGTTTCTATGGTATAATATACTTCTATGAACAAGTCTACAGCATTTGGACCTAACAGCAATGTATCAACAGGAAACTGCAGAAAACCACGCAATGAAATGATTCAAAGTTTCAGCTACTCTTCACCAAATATTATTAAAGTAATCAAATCAGGAAGGTGAAATGCGTGGAGCATGGTGCGATGAGATATGCAAACACAATCCTTAATACTTTAACTTTCTGTGTAATGAAACCACTTTCGTCAGAGTAGATTAAACTTTGTACAAATTGAAGGTACGCAGAGTACGTTACAGCACAACACAAAACTCTGTCATCAGGACTTCACGTCGGACCACGCGTTTGACTTGAGTATAATGGCGCAAAATATTTTAGAGCCTCAGCTACGTCACAGTCAGAGGTGAAGGGGTGAGCAAGACAACTCATGCTCTTATCGCTTACCCTCCATCCCCGTACCTCAAGCTGGCTGACCACAAACGCGTGTATTTGTAACGGTCAACAAAACTGAAGGGTTTGAATATCTCCATACTTGTGCATGGGATAAAAGATTAACATACACTCTTACAGTTATACCTCGTTTCTTCTCTTATGAAGCTTGACCTTCGCCGAGACGTGCACACAATAGTGGGGGGGGGGGGGGGGAACAGCCTTCAACCTGTATTTAGTTGCAGCTTGGCAGCAGTATGACCACGTTTTTCTGTTTAACCACAGTGAATCTAACCTGAACAATCCCACTCAACCAGAAGAATATACTTGGCAACACGTGTGGGTTGGCTTTGCTCCTTATGACCATACCGAAATCGGCAGAGAAGCACACAGCTGGCCTACCCAATACTTCCCACCCCAGAGCATAACTTTCTTCTGGTTAGTTTTCTCTAAACCCTAACGAGACAAGGAACACAGTATATGCAAATAATAATAACACAGAATAATAAAACACAAATACAAAAAGACATTTGGAGAAAACAAAGGTAAAAACTGTAAAATCTGTACAGGTTTCCCACAGCATAAATTCTCAATCATGACAAGCACCATTTGCGATGGATACATACGGATGTCTCCCTTCTCCACTATTTAAGGACACTTTGGGGCCCATCGAAGTCACCAGTGCATGGTCAAAAACAGATCTTCTCTGGTACTGAAAATATTCTTAATGTGAAATAGTCCAATGGCCCCCTTGCAATGCATATTCCGTGCCTTGTTACAAGAATGCCTGTACCTAAAAATCAGGAGGCTGACCAAGCACACGTAAAACTTTCTACAATAGGAAATTTTGTTTATATTCTACAATATTGTGGCGAGCGCCCTGTTGCCAAATTCTTGCACCAACAGAACTGAATATACAAACAATCCAAGTACTTACTGTCGTAGACTGTCAACATGGCATCAGCGGCGACAGCATCCCCCACTCCATTCTCTGCAACGCATTCGTATTGGGCCTCATCACGTTGCGCGCGCACGGGTTCAATGCGCAGAAGAGCGCCTCCCACGGGATACTCGTGAACTAAGTAGCGTGACTGTGTACCGGACACTCTCTTGCCATTCTTTCTCCATTGCAGAACAGGCGAAGGATCTCCTCTTGCCTGGCAGTAAAATGCAGCAATGCCTCCATTCTTTACCTGCTGATCCACTGGTCGCACAATGATCTCTGGTGGATCTACGAAACAAACAAAAATGCAATGTTACTAAAACTTACTTTGATATGCCGATGTTTAACCCCGCCTCTATTGCATCACGGATTAACTACACGCAGGAGAGTCCGTCCTGAGAAGCTCGGAAAATAAATCCCCCACCTAGAACCTCAACCTCACTTCCCACTAGGATACGTAAACAGTACAGCGTTGTTAGCCTCGCTACATTGCGAGTTGTGAGCTAACTTCACTCGCCTGTGCTCCGAGGTTCGTGTTGCAACGCTGTACAATTTTACAATGACCTTCAAGCATGCAATTTCGTGACGGCTGCCATATTTAACCGCGTAAGACCTGAGGTTCTCATGACGGTGAAGACGTTTCTGGCTGTGACGCCATCTCGTCTTATATGCAGATACCAACGTTTCGGAGAAACATACTGTATCCATCTTCAGGCGTCACAACCCAGAAGACGAACATCAACATATTACTTAACTTTTAATTATAAAACATGTATTTAGGGGCAATCGTTAGAGAGTGTAACCTTTTTCATACTTGTTTGCCTGGTGTACCATTTACGGTGAATTCAGAGGATCGATGTTCATAAAATTTCCGGCTCTACTCATTTCCCGAGCGAGTAAGGCAGAGACTTTACATAACAGAATCTTAAAGTTACGCAAACACGGCAAGTGAAGATCAGACTGCTGTTAATTGGAAACTCAATCCGACAAGGACAGAATACACGCGGAGCTTAACTATTTCTCTTGGGGAATATAACGTAATCCTGACTTCAGCCAGGTGAGTAGTCAGTCAGCACAACCTAAGAAACAAGAAGGGCAAAACTAAGCAGACGTAAATTGATCATCCAATGACGTTCAAAATCTTCGTAACATTGGTATAGCATTGAAACGGAAGTATTCTGTCTGGACTCTATCTACTGTCTTAATAAACAAGTGTTGTAAGTCCTATGGCCTTCTAAAATACACATAATTTCTGAATGATTGCGATTTTAAATACTTCATTGACCTTTAAATTAATTAAGAAGGTACAAGACCTCTGGTTTAAAAAATCAAATACAGTTCAGACTTTTCCACATGTCTTCCACTTCTTCATCTCTAAGAAAGCTTTGCTGTTCTGAATACCATCCTCCCCCCCCCCGCCCCCCACTCACCGTTGCCCTAATTTCACGTCAAGCTGTGGGTTCCCTGCGCTGTCCATCATAAACTTTTTCACTACCATTCCTATCGGCAGCAAAATCCACCCCTCTCAATGCTACCACAGTTGGGGTTTGAGGTTCTCACGGCGGTAAAGATTATCTTCTGGGTTGTTGCGCCGTGTAATCTAGTGGAATTTTATCGACGTTTCAGCACTCTTCGTTTGAAACAAGTCTACCAGATTACAAGACTCAACGTCCCAGAAGACAGCCATCTTCATATTGACGTTGGTCTTCTGGGTCGTAACTCCGTGTGGGCTTGTAAGTATATACATACCAACGCTTCGGATAAACGCACAGCCATCATCTTCAGGGTTAAATGGAGGCTGTACTTTTATCAAAAGCGCTGGTAGTTACCTTCAAGTCTACACGGTCGGCGTTATCAGCCCAGAAGATCGAGAACGATGGGTTGTAAGTTATTAACTATTCCTTTAAAGAGTTAAAGTATTATTTTTGTTTAATACATCTTTTCATTGATTTCAGAACATGATAAACATTACACCTTTCGAAAATAATACCATGATTTGTGATACGCACATACAATATTGTAAAAACATTCGTAATGTTTCATGTTTATTTACTAATCCAAGTGTTTCCCCAATAATTTTCCTGTTGTTCCCTTCGTTTCTTTGGTTGCATCCGAAATCCTTTCCTCTTCTGCGTCACTTTCGCAAAGCACCAATCTTTTCTTTTACTTTTCGTGTGTCATATAATTTATCTACATTTCTTCGCACGTACTTCACACACACGCGTCACATGTTCACATCTGGTTTTGACAATATGGTAGCCATTCTTACCACAGAAAATAAATTATTTCGGGCCCATATGTATTTTTCATCACGCTGTTGAAAATGTGTGTGAGGGAAATAATTCGAGAGGTCTTCTTTTCCTGGCGTTACATGTGGAATCTATAACATCTCTCTTTCTCTCTATTATGGCTAACGATCTTTTGCGTGTTGCAGCGATTTCTCTCTTTTAATTCTCTCGCATTATGCAGATGGCGAACGTTTCATTCTGAACCAGCATGTTGCCAGATTGTACGTCATCATCGTTGATGGGTTAGTGCGCACAGCCTACTTCATCTGGCAACCCTGCTGGCATCCTAACCCCTTTCCCCTTCCACTTTACCTCTTTTCACGAGACACAGACACACACAGATGCTTGGGGTAATTAAAGCCTTGAAGAAGAGGGAGATAAAAGGATGATAAAAAGAAAAGAATGAAAAATTGAGAGAATGGAGAAAATTTTGGAATGTTCACTGAATATATATTTGTCGAGGTCGACTCTGAAGTCACATGACAACTAGTTGGATCATGCAGGTTGTTTCAGCGTGGTTTACAGTATAATAATTCATGTTAACCCTTTAAAACCGATGGTTAAGAATTTTTTTACGAATTCAGTCCGTACCGCAAAGAAAACAATTATTCACCATAAAAAATTAAAAGATTAATGCTGTTTACAATGAGACAGAAACATACGAAATGCATAATTACAAAATACAGAATTAAGGATAAATTACGCAAATATTTAAAATAAATACATCGATAATAAAAAATAAGAGCAAACAAGTTGCGTATAAGTTTTAATACTGTTATGTGGAAAATAGTTAAATATAATTAGTAATTGAATTTTGACAAAATCAAACTTAATAGTGCAACCGCCCTTCCGCTGACTGTTTTTCTTCTCACTCTGGTTGCCCCGGGATCAAACCCAGTAGCGTGCCCGGTTTGCTTGCGGTTACAGCTTCATATAACTTCGGATAATGCGGAGGGATATAATGACTAATAATTGGTGTAGGGTTTGTCGGCGAGCAAGATTGTCCGACTCTCGGGGATTATACGGGGACTGTGATAGTTGGAGCGGCCGTGCGCCAAGGACGTGAAATCTGAGGGGATGATTAACTGCAGACCACACCGAAGTCACCTTGGAAATATTTCACCTTTTAATTCCTTTTAACAAGTTATTCTTATTTTTGGGCAGCGCGATGATTCGGCTGTTGTATTTTTGATCTTGAAGTTTAATGAATCGAGGAGAAACTGTCTGCTTGCCTTTAAGAACCGAACTTTTTAGAGAGCGAGCCCCAACGCAACCTCGCTTTTTATATTCCCTGATCGTAACAGTTTTTGAATTTTGAATTGAATATGACAATCCGATTCGTCCCCCAAAAAGTCACTTATGACGTCGGAAACGTGCCGAACAGCCACATGCAAATTTCATTGGTCCGAGTCGTAGTGGAGCAGCGGTCATCTGGCAATCGTCACTTCACACCTACTAGGGCGCCCCAAACCAACGGTCACTAAACCGAATGTCGGGGGAAGAGACTTTCACACGCCAGGATGGCGCCACTCTCTTTCCCAATGTGATACATTGGACAAAGCCAAAACTTAATAAAATCACTCAAATTTTGATGAAGTGAGGTGTACCAAGTATCATCTAATCACACCTCCTTCGTTCATATAAACCAGATTAATATGCCAAAGTCTGGTTTACCCCTCATCTCAAGTTTCAGTCCGTTCGGGAATTGAACCACGGACCTGGACTGGCACAATAGTAACTTTGAAACATATTGAAATGAAACAGCAACATGATTTAAACAAACAAAACATCAAATACAAAGTTCTGTAACCTTACGTTGCAATGGCAAAGAAGGAACAGACAACAACAATCTGACTTAATTGTGAAGATGGCTGCCTTCTGGGTTGTTGCACCGTGCAGCCTGCTGGCTCCATCATCAGGGCAAATCGCTCTGATGATGGAGGCAGTATGACCTCTGAAACGTTGATTAACATCGACCAGACTACACAGCGCAACAACCCAGAAGACAGCAATCTTCATAATCACCGCCGTGAAAACCTCATAATCCTACTGACTACATTGTCATTAATTAATATCAAAGTACTATATGTAATTAGTACTTTCCATGATGGTTTCATGGTTAGCAAATGTCTTCCTCTGTAGCCCTATGTCCATACTAGCGTGCAGTTTCTTGTGTTCATAAGTCACGAACAGTTACTTCCGCAGACAGATAGCTCGACACGTTTCTTCTACGGATCTGAAAAGCTAAACCAATCCAGAACACGGTGTTCTCAAGCAAGACATATCGTGCATAGCATGGAAACTGTTAAACACGTAACCGTATTATCGGATAACCTACTTAAAATCAATTAGAATACGATACATAAAGTTGACCTGATAAAGCAAGCTTACAAGTCAATTTACACTGTAGTTTGTATTTTCGGAAGACGTAACATAAACACACACTAACGTTAAACCTCCCGACAGACTACGCCTTCTCACATTTCAAAAATAAAATAAAAATATAACACGAAGAAACGTTCGCATCTTAGGTCTTAAAATGGCTCTGTAAGATTTTCTCTTCCACTTGGTTTCGCAATGGAAGGTACTGAAACTAAGTGTAATTGAACCACTGCACCGAATAACCAAGGCACAGCCCAAGGTTTTTTGCTGTACGGAATGTTATTAGGGAGCTACAAGAAGCAGAGGTTGGCGAAACATTCCCGAGTAGATTATAATTCACTTCCACGGTGCAACAAACACTTTGAAGACGCACCGCCTCTGTCTTGTTTATTTTGACTAGCAGTTCCACGACACTTAAAAGCCTCTCTCAGAAGAACTGTCTTTTCTCTTCGCACTCCTCCTCCCCTCTTGGCCAGCAATTCCATACAATTCCACTCAGTACCGACGCCAAGAAAGTGTGGACATATACCTCCATTCCCCACATGTATTCATGACGTGATGCTTGGTTAAGAATCAGAGACAACTTTTACCCTCCACGTATTCTACAAAAATGGACGGTAATTATCAATGTTTCGGATAAACACAGCGCCACCATCTTCAAAGCGGATGTAGGTAAACGTTCTACTTTACGTTCCGGTTACATTACACAGAGGAACCCCCCCTCCCCCGTTCCAGTATCTCCTGGACAATGGTGTGGACTGGACGCACTCTGCTAAATGAGCTATACCATTCCATGTATATATAATCTGTGTGTGCACGCGTGATAGAGGGCGCAAGGAAGGGCGATAAAACACTGCAAATCCTGAATCTGTAAATATTGACTTATGGGTGAATAATGAATAAAATACAACACCAAAAGGCTTAATGATCCTAACAAGTCTATGCCGTAGGCTCAGTACACACTCAATAAAATCCTCTTGGGCTATCAGCAGCTTCAAGTTATAAAAAGAAACCAACGTTTCGACAACCATCTCCGTCCACGTCTTCATGGATATCACGCGACTGCACATAAAGAACCAACCAGAAAGCTGACTAAGAAGCTCTATCGAACAATGCCTGCGTTCTTCTACCTCCATCGTAAACTTGATTTTCGGATGGATGCTGTTACATATCCCTGGAGCTCTTCCTTTCCATGAGGCCATACAACGGATGTGCCGCTGACGTGCACTGGCTTCTTCGGCGCCAACTTCTCATTCGTTGTTATAATTATTGCACAGTGTAACTGGCTATTACAGAAGCAAGTGGTGATCCGATGATAACGCCCTCGGATTGATCGTCAAATGTTCCATCGTGTGGTGGTGAGGACCTGTCTCGTACGGGCTGTAGTCTGTGGTGTGTCCTTCAGTGTAACTGAACAATGGGACTACAACACAGAGCACCAGAACATCCGTTTCCTGTAGACTAACGGTCTGTAGCTTCGGGATTAATGCTTCGGAAACCGTTCAGAATAGGACACATGTACACAATTTTGCTTAGAATGACCGATACTATGACCTCCCAGAATATTGACCTTTCCTCCTGGGACACCTGTACATCATCAGTTGAATCGCCATTTTCTCTCGAGACCATCAAGTTCAATATTTTCTTCAATACGTCTACGAATAGGAAAGATGATAAACTGTATTTGTAAATTCAACTTTGGATGAAATATGCAGTGGGCATTCTGTGGCCACCAGTAAGACACAAATCGACAACTTTCAACACGCACACATACAGAATGTCTCTTATCAACTGAAACAAATGTCGCTATGCAGAAGAGTGGATTACTTATTTGTTCCGAAATATTTATTTTTATTTATTTAGTGTTCTGTCTGACGACAGGTCCATATGAACAGGATCCTTCCATCCTTTTCTCGGACTGGGACCTGTTCATATACGTTCTTGGCAGATGATCCAGAAGTGGTTTGCCATTGCCTTCTTCTGTGTGTGAATGGAGTAATTGTTGGGATGCCACGGAGAAACCGGGGAAGCCCCCGGAGGAAAACTCCGTGTTGCCTAGACCACGGCCTTGCCCAACACAAGTTATAAATTCGGGCAACATTTGAAAAAATCCCGAAGAACGAAATCCGAATTTTTACTTTTATAAAAACAGGACAGAAGATGTCACATATGAAAAGAGATGTTGTAATCCCCGCAACAGCAAAAAAGGACAAGGATTTATTTATCATTATTATTATCACGATGATAATAATGATAAACCGCTTTTAAACGTAATTATTGGCTTTCATTTCCACCAAGTCCAACTGAAGATAGGAAAATGAAAATTATTAATTTTGCGCATAACGAAATAAACACAGGTCAATACTGTGTCTTGCTGTGGTTAATGTCCAGTTCGCAAGCCCGAAGGTAACATGAATCTACCTTCGGGCTTGCACAATTGTTATTCTTTCTCGATGAAAGATAATACCGAAAATTAAATAATATGACCACAGGGACCCCACAGCATAATGCAGAATCCGAACCACTGTCGTGTACCTTACAATGGAGAAGCAGTCTAGTGACTTTGATAAAGATGAGGGCAAACTTGTGGAAAAGTTCATACTGGATACGCCTGGTCTCGAACCTGTAACATTCTACACAGATGGCATTCGTTAACCACGAGGTATAGTATATTTACTCAAAAAATACATCAACTGGAAATATACAAGGAAATAGAAAAGGTTTTCCTTAATTAAGCACGTCCGATAAAACACGATAAAACACAATGAAAAAGCGCAAGATCAAATAGTTTAATTAACATTTACACAAAATAACATTAAAAAGCTGTCATATTTCGTGTCATGGGGAGCAATATATGTCATTCTCGTCACTTCACACACGAAACATCGTAATGGAAAATATACACAAGACACAGAAACAGGAAATTAAAAAAGCGATACAATATCAGCATCATCACACTGGACATCCCTGGTGCATACCGAAACGAAATAACTTCATCGAAAAACAAAACAACGCAGAAATACGAACAAAAAAACACAATAAAAAACTGAAAGTGTATCACATACGGATACAGACGAGCGTGTCAACATTAAAGAACGATCAAATGTCACAGCACTGACGACATATCGATAAATTACGAATCAAATTACAGACACCCGTCCTACACTGCGTTCGATTACAATATTAAAATGAGGCCTCAAAAAAAATCTCCTCTCATGCAGATTTCAAATAAAAAGAGAATGAAGTTGGGGACTGATTAAAAATAAATAGAGGGGAACCCGGCAACATGATGGACAGAGTCCTCGCAGGTTCCAACCTGCTTCCATAATGCATTCACATAGCTGGGGCAATTAATAGCAGGAGCCTGGGTCTAAGCGATGGAGCATGTCTACTGGAATATTAGACAATGTATTGAATTTGTCAATATCGACTGAATTCGCAGCAAGGACGTTCAGGACGAGCTAAAACCACGCAGTACAGCAGCAACATGGAAAATGTTGTACCACTGTAAGAGCAATAAGATCATGTATGATTTGAGGTTTTCACAGCGGTGAGTATGAAGATTTCTGTCTTCTGGGTTGTTGCGCTGTGTAGTATGGTCGATGTTAACCAACGTTTCAGAGGTCATACTTCCTCCGTCATCAGGGCGATGAATTGCCCTGATGACGGAGGCAGTATGACCTCTGAAACGTTGGTTAACATCGACCATACTACACAGCGCAACAACCCAGAAGACAGAAATCTTCATACTCATCGCCCTGATGACGGAGGCAGTATGACCTCTGAAACTTTGGTTAACATCGACCATACTACACAGCGCAACAACCCAGAAGACAGAAATCTCCAATGATCACGTTATTAGCTCAGAACTGTAATGGGGTTTCCAGCAATTTTAAGCCGATTTCTATACATGTCGAAATTTATAAATTTATACACAATTTTCCTTTAATTAAAATTAAGCATCTCTCCAAAACATGACTCATAAGACTTTGAAAAAAAAAATCATTTTACATTACAGTTTACGCCACAACGTATGGACTATCTTCAACAGGACTTACTTTGTTTGTTCTAGCTGAAGTCAATATCCTTTGGCGTGTAAGTAATATACTACTTCAATAAATCGAAACAAAAAACAGGGTTAGTGTTCACATAATTTGTAATGTATACGTGACAGTGTGAGAAAAGTGACAACGCTTATACCGCACAATCTGATTTATCCTTAACCTTCTATTATCGACAATACGCCAGCAGATCCCACGAGATATTCACGATCAAGTAAACTAAAATTTAAAGAAGAATTAATTCAGGTACACCAGACAAAAAAGAAGCAATGGGCACTTAAAATTAAAACCTTATTAGGCCTACTTAAAAGTTCAGCATGAACACTAAGCATATGAATTTTTAAGGGAACATAATCCCACAAGGCGACAAGAAGAAAAATTGCGTGTTACCAGAAACAAAATATTTTAAATTAATTTATTTTTAGTCCACTGCCCCTTCTTCAAATAAATTAGGCTTATGAGATCACGCCAAATGTGTGCGTGTCCACATTTCAATTTTGAAGCAGTTCATATATTTTCGCAAAACGTTTTAAAGACGTTACGCTATTATAGCCCGCCCTAAAAGCGTTACGTTCTAACTTCCCAGCCAAAAGCCAACTAATTGGTTGCCTTTCGCGTCACTTTTCCATTCAAATCCCCTCCCTCTAAAGGGATTCGCACTTTAGAGATACAAAAGCCTATGTACCTTGCTCTCATTTTTCCCGCGTCCTGACTTACTTGTTTCACCCAGAAACCAACAGCGCCCTGTTAAACACAATAAACAGTGAACGGACTGTTGCCAACTCTGATCCAGAAACAGTTCGCAAAGTCGCAACTTAAAGGAGCGGTGGCGTCTCTTCTAGAAGGTGGTGGACATTTTCAGCATCTGCTGTAAAGCGGTCCTATAAGTTCTTCTAACAAATAAAAACTAAAGAATAGCTCGTTTATCTTATTACACTGATATCATCAAAGCTTACAGATGTTTTTGTAGCTGGGATTATGTTTGAAATAATACAACACTTGAATATTCTTTTTACATTTATAATTGGACCTGTTATGAAGTTACAAACGCTTTACACAGTGGATTGTTGAATGTGTTTTGCAGCCAGAACAATATTAGCTCTACTCCTGAAAGTTGTTGGACTAGGTCTTATATCACAAGATGAGAATTCAAGCCTCACGCAACCGTTAACTTCAAGCGACAGGATATATACGTCACGCGGAGACTCACGCGATTTAACGAGGCAAACAGTAAGCTGACCTTATACATCGTTATACGTCACATCTTAACAAGACTCTTAATTACTTACGTTCCTCATTAATGTATATTTGATTCTAACGAATGCACTGTAACGTAAATAAAATATAATTTGACTAATTCTTTAAATACGGCGGATTCTTAGACATAAAAGAATTATAAGGATCATTATGATAATTATAAGAACCAAACATCCGATTCAGTTGTAAAAAAAACTGGATTCAAGCAAACAAACGACGATTCACCAAGTCGGGACTTACATACAAGCATTGAAAAAGAAGTTTACTGAAACTCTGGCAACCATTAAACAAAATAGTTGTTTTGACAAACAAATTCTGAACTAAATATTTAAGTTAGTTACATAAATCCACATTTAAATTGCGTCAATGTTATTTAATGCCACTGAAGTTACAATGCAGCATGTTTCACAATTCCACCTATTTTCACAAAACTCAGTCATACAATTACGGGCTGTCATCGACTTTCTTTCACTAAGATAATAAACTTCATTAAATAAGTTGTGGAATTATATATTTAACGAGTACTGTCACAGTGACGAAGTTTAAACTCCAATTAAGTCTCTGTAGAAACGTTTTAAGAGGTCTGAATATAGGAATGATACTCTGTAACTAGGTTTAATTGAAATATTAGCCAGAAAGTAGGTCGAAATCACTTTGCATTAACTTTATGACACTTCGGGACTCAAAGAGCTTCTGCCACCTGCCATCAGTTCATAGAACTTTCCCCTCACAAAACGATTAAAACGTTCCTTCCCCCCGTCCCTGACACTTCTACTTCATGAAAACGCGTCTTAAAATCATCTAAGATTCAAGTGGACAATTCCACTTGTCACCACAAGACTAATTCTTTTACTGAAAACAGAAGACCACTTAAACAATCCACGCAAATTTCCTTCACTTTCTAATGTTAAAATAAATATTTCCTTCTGGTAACACATTCTTCGGCAAAGTTCTATATAAATTTATATAAATTAACCCTTTACAGGGCTAAAATCGTCGAAACATTTTATGAAATACATTTCCTGTCTCCACGGAAATAATACAAGCGTAAAAGTTATAAATTCCAATCTTTTAATAACTTCTTTCACTCAGACAAAAATACGAATTCTGTAAAGACACTCTATGAGCGGCGTGTCGAGTTACGGTCTGTTAAAGAAGTCAAGTTACCCAAGCCCTGTAAAGAGTTAACATAGCATGTAATTTGATAGAACTTAAAACTGTTTTCAAATTTTGCACAATTACTATAAAATAACCAAGGCATACGGTTATGTGGAGAGAAGTCAAAGTATCCACTAAACAGAATATCTTTACTCCTTTAACTTAGCCAGAGATAACCTGACCCTTGCTGTATACATGTCCGCAACTTAACCACGTATTGGCTAGTGTATAACGTTGGCCTACAAACACATTTACTTACGTGTAAGATATTGGATGTATGGGAAGACAGAGAAGTTGGCCCCTGCAACCGAGCGCAAAATATTCAAATTTCCTACACCAAAATTATACAATAATATCACACACATTGCAGAAGACGTTAAAAGTTTTTTTTGAAAAAAATAACTCAAGAGTTTCAACCAATGAAATAGCACAGTTACAGTCCTATTATTTTGTGGCGACCTCTATCTAGCCAGAGCGACAGGAGATAAAAGATAGATGCAATGTAGCCGTGGGTCTGTTCGAAAACGTGGTCTGTAAATTACCATGAGAATTAATAATTATAACACAACAGTTTTTCTACGGCGCAATTAGTTTTGTGACCGCCAATTTTTTTTACTGTACGTAATTCTGTGGCGTTATTAAAAGACTGAAACCGCCACTACAGTTAATAAAGATAATTCCCTAATGCACGTAACTGATTTTGACTTTTTTTTTTTACTTTATCTCTTTTCCGGAACAACACAAATTTTCCTTGTATTTTCCCAGAACAGAATTTTTTCCGCTCACTAATGCCCCCCACTCTAAACTTCTACGCCCCATTTCGTGTACACAAAAAACAAAAAACCAATGAGAAATCAGTTTCTAATAGTGGACACGACGAAATCACAAGCGCGTCGGGACTTGGCGTTATCCATAAAATAATAGGACAGTACACATCTAAAGTAGGAAGTAAGTATTGAAAACAGGTTAGTGTCTTTCATGGAGTCAAATAAGAAAAAGAGGAACATTATATTAACCCTTTCAGTTCAAGTAATACTTAACTAAATCACATGTTAGTAATACATGACAACTACTATTTTCTGTATATTATGTCAGATATGTCCAGTGAGACACGGAAAGTATTAATTCATATTAATGATCGAAACAGGGTGAGGATTTTACCGTTGAACACAGTTGATACATAAATAATGATTAACAATCTATACCAATGCAAAGATGGACACGTAGGTTAGATCCTACAATAAATGTAAGTAACAGAACAAACAGTTCTTAAAGGGGTTTAAAATCTAGTATGTTGCTGATTTATCTTAAAGGCAGTGGTACAGATCACACATTTACAAAGTTAATGACATTAAAATAACTTCACAGATTATTGGGCAACAATAATATATTAAATAACCTGAACAGTTGTGTACATGCATCAGGAAACTACATTAAAAACATCAACATAAACATGACATTTAAATTAAATATGCATCATATGGTGAATGTAACATCCAATCAGTAAATAAATTCCTCTCGCTCTTAAAAATGTGTTTAAATGCATCAAACCACTGAACTAACAGAAGTGCCCAAACACATTGCATGCAACTATAACCACACACACACACATATACGTATACACCTTCTTTTAACAAAGTAAAGTATTTTCCGAAGAAAACCTTCGCGCGCACAATCACATACATAAACACTGTAAATAAACTTATAACCAATTAAAATATGATTAAACAATATTACTTTAACCTAACACTAGTTTTAATACGAGCTAACTGCTATGTAACAAGATAAATCCGTGCAACAGGGGAAGCTGTTATGTTCAGCGGGAAAATGATACTCTAAATAAGGGGATAAGTTATATTTTTTTACAATAAATGTAAAAAATTTGTTTGGACAGGTAAAATATGAACTGTTTTCACAACCATGTTACAACAGAAAAGTAAATTACATCAATGCGCAGTGTTAAACAACAAACAAATAATCTGGATTCAAAATACGTAGCGCCGTTGAACGTAACAGCGCATGAAACAACATTACGATATCTTTATGCTAGATGCACCGAACACTTAATGCATCCTCAAGCGGAAGTTGTCATCTCTAGTTCTCGATGTTATCTCGCAGGCAAAGAATAAAATGACACGACTGCGGTTCAAGAAATGCAGTGGCACGAAAATTTCGGGTCTCTAGCAACACCCCCCACGCCCAACATATTGTAGAAATGATGTGGAAGGTCACAGATGGGGGTGAGGATTGGAATAAATGCATTAACAGCACAGACCACCATGTGGTATTGCACAGATTGCCGATTTCTATTCAATTCGAGTATCGATTATACAGTATAGCTGCCGATACAGCGGTCGTTTCGTATTGCAGACCTCCTCACAATTTTTTCTTCCTCCTCGTTCTTCTTTGACAGGTGATATCGAAGAACAGGCCCTCTTTTTCATGTCCTTTTCAATTCTACAGTAATGACACGCGAAACACAACCTCCCTTCAATTCAGGACTCAAGTATCGAAATATAATCGATACTTCCCTCAGCAGAAGGTTGATGTTTATGGGATGATTTCTGCTTTAAAGACTATATATAAAACTGTACCAACATCTTAAATCCTGACGATTACACCTGGACGGGTACGCAACTCACACGAATACTACGCCTATCTAATTTAACCTACTCAACACAACTCAAAAAAGTAGTTCCATGGATCATCGAATGTTGGTCGTCCAGCCCTCTAGTCCTAACCATATTGTCCGAATTATTTCAGCTCGTACATTTAAATATAAATGTCTCTAAAAACGTGTGGGATATAGCAAATACGATCAATAATCTCAGCTAAAGAACCCCAAATGTTTGAAATTAAGTATAACCCCAACAAATTAGGAAATAAAAATTAAATTACTCACTATTATATCACTAAATAGTTAATGGTTACAGAAAATTGTCCTGGCGTTAAAAAAATCCACGACCCATAAAAATAAGACACAGCTCCAAGAACCATAATTCCATAAGCTACCTCACACAATCCAAAGCACATTCATGTTAACTCGTGTAAACACTGAACGTGAAAAGGATACGAAAACATTAAACATGACGGAAATATCCAACATACAATGAGCTTTAAGACCGGCCCACAAGGTCCAAACCATGTCCACAGGAACAATTTCGAATCTGTGAGGAAGATAACAAACAATGAGATACACACTCGTGGACTAAAAATCTCACAAAGCAACCACTTGAGTCAGAAAATAAAATTATAATGGAAAGAAAGTAAGAAATAAGAGCAAATAACTCAAAGTTTTCATACAGATCCTTGATACCAGATGCTATCAAAATACGTTCAAGAGCAAATGAGTCTAAGAACGAATGGAAATACAGGCCGATATGAGAACATAGGCCTATGTGTCATCAGACAGAAAGAAAAATGTTAAGTCGTTGACAAAATACGCCAACAGTGACGAACAATGTTCAACAATTCTATACGATTAGGGCTTTATCTAGCCGCCATAAGGCAAAACTTTTTCGATTAATGTTCAATAAACGCAGTGAAACCTATTTATGGATTTCGTAATTATACATTTTTAAACAAACGACGAAAATAATAGAAATATTTACCCCATAAAGGAGCACACAGAATTTCCGAATGCGTTAATCAGTGACATGTTTGTACATGTCGTACCACTGCAGGCATTAGCAAGTACATATTATGTATTACATTCTAACAAATATATTGTTAGAAATCTAATGAATGCCAGAAATATTCAAATGCGTAGAGAAATAAATCAGATTACTTGTATTAAACCTACACCAAACATTCAGCAAAACAGGTGTTTGAAATTCTATGTGGAGTCCTTATAAAATATACACCCATACTTCGTACTATGATCACTTATTATCTCTTCAGAGAGACAGTGGTAATTATGTACACCACTTGTTTATACATTCGTAACTCTATAGGTCACTCATAGGGTTTTTTTTATATGGATTTTCACTTGGTTCTCAGAACAAAGAGCAAAAGACGGAAAAGTGGGAAGAGAAGGGATTTCAAATATTGTCTCAAATCTCCGAGAAAGCAATTTATTTCCAATACAGTAGGTCCTTTTTCCTTAAAAAGACACGAATATTAAGTTTTACAGACACGTACGTTCTTATAGTTCTTACAAAGCAGGTTGCATAAAGCTCTAAAACAGGCGTGTCACAGAAAGAAGTATTTGCTCCGAAAACCATTACATGGGCGAGAAGAATCATAACCACAGTAGCTAAGAATTAGTTTAAGTAAAGGTTCGAAATCAGGTGACCGTCGACTAACTGATGACAGTCACCCAAAATAAACATAGAAGAGTCAAAAGAAAACAATTTTTTGGGGCAACTTGTATGCACGTGTACCAAAACGTTAAATAATACTATTGTCTGCTATCAAACTCTGCATTCAACAAACGATCAAAGAAGAGATTTTCTGCAATGCACAGATGAAAGGTTGGAGATGCTGCAGAATGCTTCCCATCCTACGCAATATACAGGCCGTGTAACCGGTGAATTCCAAGGGGGAGAGATCATTCGGTAGCAGCATCCATGGAGTGACGTTTGGTGGGGGATGGGAGGCAGGCAGGTGAGGCAGAAATAAGGGCAAGAGGGATGATACGGCCGAGTTTATGCAATGGAGCTGCTCTAAGGGGTAATAAAGCTTCCTATTGGAATGTACTAGAAGCCTCGTCATCTATCGCGTATAGCGTATTGTACATTTTTATATACTGCAGAATACCCACAAACATATATTTAACCGAAACACTTGCTAAGTATTTGGTTAGCCCGGGGATCCAAAATCAGAGCGGGGAACAGATTCCTACCTCAATCTATTCTGGTATTCAGCAAGACGAGAACGATCAGTAAGCATTAGTATCCTGATGATGGAAACGGCAAACACCTCTGAAACCTCGTAAACGTCCACAAGACTACACAGGGAACATCCCCGAAATAATCATCTTGTTTTCACGAGTCTCCAACATTTCACTGCGACACTGGAACTCGTACGAGGTGCGAACGGAAAGTTTCAAGACTGCGCCTATAAAAACCCGTACACTTATCTCAGGTATTAAATTCATCCATCACCCTCGAAGTAGTTCCCCCGGGAGTGAACACAACGATCCCAGCGCCGCTGCCAAGCCTGGAAGCATCCCTGGAAATATTTCTTTGTCAGCCTGTCAAGCACCATCTGCGATTCTGCCTAAATCTCTTCTATCGTCTCAAATCTCCTTCCCTTTAGCTGAATTTTCATCTTTGGGAAGAGGAAGAAGTCACACGGAGCTAAGGAGGGTGCGGGATGACGGCCATGGTGTTTGGGGCCAAAAACTGCCGAACTTTGAGGGCGGTGTGCGCTGGCGCGTTGTCATGATGCAGCAGCCAGTTGTGGTTGCGCCACTTTGACGGCCGCTTCCGTCCTTTAGAATCAGCTGACAGGTCCCATAGCCTATCCCAACAATGTCGCACAAGTCGTTGATGGTACGACGTCGATCTTCGTGAATGGCCTGCCGAATCTTCGTAACATTTTCGGGCGCTGTGCTCGAAGATGGTCGTCCAGAACGCTCGTCATCATCGACAGAGGTTCGGCCATTTTTAAAACGTGAACCCGGTCGCCCTCTACTGACACAGTCTGGAAACTTTCAGATCGCACCTCGTATTACGATACGGAACGAAACAACGACAAACACACTGGGCTTCCTCCCCACATTGACAACAACTCAGCCGGTAAATAAATTAGAAGAAGGAAGTATGGGGCAAGGGCGAAGATGGTATTTTTCAGGATCAGAACAGGATCTAACGGGGGGGGGGGGGGGGGGGGCTTTTGTGAACACAGTAATCCGCCTTGCGGGTCGATAAAAAGCAAGGCGTTCCTCGATAATGGCTTTTAAGGTTGGATTCAGCTCCATGCAGTTAATTACAAACACACTGCGTATATCAGCGCCGATTAAACAGCACAGCTGATATTATCATGAGAAATGTACAGAGCGCAGTGACGGTGTATGAAGCACGTCGTGACATAATCCAATAACTGGTGTGATATAAGAACCCGACGATGTTGGAACTCTGCGAAGTAGACGGGGATCGTTAGGTCACAACATTCCAGCCATCAGCACAACACAGTGATGTGTGGCCATATGCACGAATGGGTGTACGTAGCAGGTGCGATCGGAAAGTTTCAAGACTGTGTCAATAGCGGGCGAACCGGATGTAGTACGAGCTTCTGCCTTTAGGGGGTGCGGCCTACATTCATAGTGAATCAGTGTGCCAGCCGGCATCATCGAATTAGCATTTGTTTCTTAGTTACGGGCGTTTTGGTAGTGCATTACACCGACCCTCCTGCGATTTCGGAATGGCGTGTGCATCAAATTTTGCCAAAGACTCGCCAAAACGGCTACGGAAACCTATGAAATGCTAAAGCAAGCATTTGGGGAGTCCGCAATGGGTCGTGCACAAACTTTTGTGTGGCATTCACGTTTTAAAAATGGCCGAACCTCTGTCGATGATGACGAGCGTTCTGGACGACCATCTTCGAGCACAACGCCCGAAAATGTTACGAAGATCGACGTCGTACCATCAACGACTTGTGCGACATTGTTGGGATAGGCTATGGGACCTGTCAGCTGATTCTAAAGGAAGAACTCCACATGCGACGCATCCTGTCTGAGGACCAGAAGCAGAATCGACTTCTCCTTTGTCAGGAGCTCAAAGATCTTGCAAGAACCGACCCCAACTTCCTTTCTAAGCTCCGTGTGACTTCTTCCTCTTCCCAAAAATGAAAATTCAGCTAAAGGGAAGGAGATTTGAGACGATAGAAGAGATTCAGTCAGAATCGCAGATGGTGCTTGACAGGCTGACAAAGAAAGATTTCCAGGGATGCTTCCAGGCTTGGCAGCGGCGCTGGGATCGTTGTGTTCACTCCCAGGGAAACTACTTCGAGGGTGATGGATGAATTTAATACCTGAGATAAGTGTACGGGTTTTTATAGGCGCAGTCTTGAAACTCCCAGGGAAACTACTTCGAGGGTGATGGATGAATTTAATACCTGAGATAAGTGTACGGGTTTTTATAGGCGCAGTCTTGAAACTTTCCGATCGCACCTCGTACGTATACGCGAAGAATATTTTTCGTTTTATTTACACGCTACTTCTAGGACTATTTGTAGTAAAAATATATTTTGCAATCAGATTTTCTGCGTTGTTATATCTTGGGAGAGTACACGGGTGCTTGCAAATACTAATATTTCTTTTTTTATAATTTATTTGCACATGAAGCACAAGCATTTGATTATTCTGCAGTGGAATGCATGGACGAGGTTCTGCCACACATACAGGCGACAGCCCTGCACGATAAAGGATGCAGGAAAGCGTTGATAGTCCTCCAACAATTCAACCGCGAGAAGGAATAGGAGAGAACGTACGATCACGAGACTCAACGAGGCGAGAAATTTTAATAGAATTTAATACAGGGATTTCTACTACAGAAACCGTTTCGTATGAAAACTACAGTTTAGCAGTGAATTGTGTAACAGATATGGAAAGTTCTGAGCGACACGTCAACCTTTTCAAGCCCAGTGGTAATTATATTTACCACCTACTGTAACAATCAATAACGCTGCATAATGTTTTATGAGTTTTACTTGATTATCAGTGTAAAGAAGAGTTAATTTCTCCATAGAATTAACAATTTGATCACTGTAATGGAGACGTGGAATGTTCTCTTTGAAGTACGGACTGAATTTTCAAATACTATTTAGACGAACTTCGGCTTCAAAGAGTTAAATGCAATATAATATCGACCCAGCTGTGCACCGACAAATTTTACGGGGAAGTTTATAAATACAAACGTATCTTTTAGAAATATAAATTTTTATAGAACCTACTACACAATATTGTACAAACGGAGAATTCGTTACAAGATGTCACGTTAACAATAATGGTTTAATGTACACTTCATAACAGTTTAAAGACTCTAGTAATTTCACTTACAACAGTTTTAACTGAAAAAAATGCATTCGACATGGTAATATGTATGTACTAGCGGTTTTAAAGAAGAATCCGAACACTTGTTACTACCAAAAAAAGAGTCTCGGCAAAATTACTGATAACAAATTTGTTCCATATTTAGTTCCTGAAAGAAAATGTTGCTTTCATGGTAACAATTTAGTTACAAAAGAATGCATCGGTGAAAGGAACCATTAGACTGACTTTATGAACGTTTTAATAAAGAGGAGAATCGCATGCCTATGTTATAGGCGTTCAATTTTGACTCCACATATTTTACAAACGAGCATTTATCGATTTTGCATATTGTACTGGAAATCAGGTACTGCAGAATATAGCAAACATAGCAGATATCACATTTATTTTTCCATATAAATAGTTAAACACACAGCATATCGAAAAAGTTTCAGACAAAATATGGAGATGAAGATTTCTGTCTTCTGGGTTGTTGCGCTGTGTAGTCTGGTCGATGTTAACCAACGTTTCAGAGGTCATACTGCCTCCATCATCAGGGCGATTCTTAGTATGAAGATTTCCGTCTTCTGGGTTGTTGCGCTGTTAGTCTGGTCGATGTTTACCAACGTTTCAGAGGTCATACTGCCTCCGTCATCAGGGCGATGAGTATGAAGATTTCTGTCTTCTGGGTTGTTGCGCCGCGTAGTCTGGTCGATGTTTACCAACGTTTCAGAGGTCATACTGCCTCCGTCATCAGGGCGCCCTGATGACGGAGGCAGTATGACCTCTAAAACGTTGGTTAACGTCGACCATACTACACAGCGCATCAACCCAGAAGACAGAAATCTTCATACTAAGAATCGCCCTGATGACGGAGGCAGTATGACCTCTGAAACGTTGGTTAACATCGACCATTCTACACAGAGCAACAACCCAGAAGACAGAAATCTTCATACTCACCGCTGTGAAAACCTCAAATCTTACAAAATATGGAGATATTGATGAGATTTATATTTTATGTCATGAGGCAAATATTTAGATTAATAAGTCGTTTTTTGAGAAATCTGACAAAAGTTCGATATATGCTCCGTGTAAAGGAAGGGTTACAGCTGAGATGGAGACACCGACATGACATTTTCCAACGTCTGACCAAAAAATACTGACTTTAGCGGAAATCTGTTCAGTAGTTTCTGGAAAAACTTTGTGGACAGACGACTTCCACATTTTTGAAATTACGTTATGTACCTTGTACACATGAATGACACTAATAATAACTACGTGTGTAGGCAGATAACAAAATCTAACAAATATTATTTATACCACAATATAAAGAAGAGACAATGGTGGGAAACTCGGAAACAATTGTTTGTTTTTGGTCTATTTCTCAGTCTCGAACCACTTGAAGTTACTGCTACGCCACTTGAGCTCGAAGGCCGGGGAAAGATATGAAACGTAACGTGATGGCCACACTTAGGCCCTTAATTGAAGCAGAGATGCCAACCGCCACACTGCGAAATTCTATGGTAAGTTTTAATTAAACGAAATACACTGCATGAAACCATACCGAAAATAAACTACCTCTAAATCCAAGTTCAAAATTAAATATGGATTATACATTTCCACTTCGGTGTTGAAATGTTACAATTAACCGTCAATGAAAGATGAATTACGTCTCTTTGATTTCGTTTAGCATACACGAAACATTAAACCACATTTACCGAACAAATACTGCTCTATCTAGACAACAAACACAGCTCCTGGACTTTAAAAAGCACTATTACTTCACAAAAAAAACTAATTAACGTTTACAACTCGCTTCTGAATTAAGCAGGCTACTAGAATATTAAATTAATTGAATACAACAAGTTAACTTCAATGCACTCACATGACTCCATCCCAGGACCACATTTATGACAACCAGGCTGGGAATTTTAAACAGGGCCTACTTTACAAAGATCATACTCGCCATCTTTAAAGATGTAAGAAAGGGTTTGCAACAATTTATGTTAAAATTAATACAGATTAAATACAAATTACCAGTACATTGTCCGTCGAGACTGACAGAAAAATTCTAAGTACTAAACACGTAGTCATAAACATTATTCCACAAGGCCTAAAATCAAAAACTGTTGCTATCTAGGGACAAATATTTGAGACTTCAGTCAAGAGATTGCAGAAATAATAATCTTTTGCATCAGACACTACGTAATTAAGGAAAAGGGTGGGTAAGCATAAACAAAATAAAGACTCAAATATTTCAGTCATGGCCTCCGTGTATGTACTTAGCGTTGTGAGTCTGAAAGGTTTAGACCAGTATAATTACTTTTTTTAAAACATTTTCAAGATGGAAGGTGAGTGGTCAGCGTCTACCTCTGGCCAATTAACTCCCATGAATAAGTCCCTAGTACAAACTACTCACTGGGTAGGAGGTTGGATGGCCCCCAGAGTCAGTCTGCAAGAGGGGGGGGGGGCGAAGCACAATATCCTGCCGCTGTTAGAAAACGAATCCCAATCTGCACGCAGTCACTATACTAAGTCATCATTGCTTCTGATTGGTATGCACAAATATTTCATTGTTATCTCTAACCTCTTAAATGATACCATTGATCACGAATATTTTCATATCAGGATGTTAGCATTCGATTAAATTACCGCTATTTCGCGAAAGGGCACTCAAAACGGACATAAACTAAATCCGATAATCGTTTATAGCATGAATATCGAAAACGAATTACAGGCATATGTACTGCGACAAATGGGTAAAAATACTGAACAGCCTATTATTTACTTTAATATTTTTAGGGCAGGCTACAGCAGAACCTTTTCAGATTCATAAAATTGGTCAATGAAACGAATGGATACGAAATACTTTGAACCAAAGCATAAAAGGTTGAAGGAAAGGAATCTTCATTGGCCATGCTTGCAACTATCATGTACGAAGTATTTAAGAGTCGAGACATCTCAGTCAGGAAAGTGACTGGCTACAGGCTATGCGTCCGTAATTCGAATCATGGCAAAGATAGTGTTTATCTAAGCACCAAGCCATGAAGACGTGGGGGGGGAGAGGAATGGTTCCACTCTTTCCTTGACCTCAGCACTAATGTATGTGAGCCGTCAGCTTCACGCCACATCCGATTTATCCTGAAGGAAGTAGCCCCCACCCCCGGTGCCTGATAGATAAGGGCTGGGTGGGAGCCAAAGCCGGTTTGGAGTTGGAATCGAACCCCGGTCACTACATTGACTAAGCTATTAAGTCTCTCTGATACTGGGCTAATGGCGTGTAAAATGACAGTAGTCTATTGGGTTTTATTAGTCATTCAGGGAGGCCACCATGTTGAAAGGAACAGACTAGGGTAATGTCCTGTCGTTGGGGTGAAATCCGGCCTTATCTTCTCCATAAAGTACCTTAATATGACCCCTATCTGCTGCTGACTTCATTGTAGCACTGACCAGTAATTTAATGCGCCCACAACACAAAGAGCTTTGGAACTACGGCATATCTCAACCTCCTCGTAACCAATGGACAGTCATCTTTTGATAGCGACAAGTTACATGGTTACGAGGCGAGTTATGAAACTCTGTAAAATGCCTAAATGATTTTAGCGATTTGTTACGAACAGAATCGACAGACCTCGCATTGCTTGTCCTTGTAGCAGAAAGTTGCCAAAAATGTTCCTTTGTCATGTCTAAGTGTAAGAGTTCGAGAATCGCCAAAAGAATTTCCGTAACATTTTATACTTTTACGTACTAATATACGTAAGCACATTTAATTTTTGGTTAAAATCGTACAATAACGAACACTGTGCCAGTCCAGGTCCGTGGTTCAATTCCCGAACGGACTGAGCCTTGAGATGAAAGGTAAACCAGGCTTCGACATGTTGATCTGGCTTATAAAAAAACCCGAAGAAGGTGTAATTACATGATTTTTGGAACGCCTTACTTCACCTAAATTAGACCGAATTCTTAATTTTGGCTTTGTTAAACATGTTAAGTTGAAGGAATGTGGACTCCCACGGCCACTTGTGGGTCACCCTCCTCGACATTCTTTCTGTCCCGAGGGAGTCTGGCGTAGAAAAATTGGCAAACATAAACAAACAAACAAAATACTTAAGCCACCGCAGACTTGGAATGCACGCCTTCCAGATGTGGGGGTGATGACTGCATTACGACCATCTCATTTTTGCGATGGACCAATTGAATTTGAACACAGCTTATAGGCGCGTTCCCGCCGTTGTGGAGGAATGAATCAGATCGCCGCATTTAAGCCAAATTCAATAACAAATTACGCGGTCGTGGTTTTGGTCCTTCGATTGGGAGGGGGTGTATTAGCAAACATACGAAAGAACAAAGGAACAACCGAGCCATCCAGCTGCCTCCGTGAATAGTGCTTAAGATATATACGTTCCTGCGTGTATTAAGGAACAATAAAGTGTCCATCAGTGCAACACAGAAAAACTTTGTTATCCATTTGTGCAGAAAACTTGCTCCACCTTCTAATTCCCGTATATTCCCAGGGAGTCGGAAACTCGTGCTCACCGACAACCTCACACCATCATCAACAATCCCTCTCTGTATCTTTACACATCCCACGTCCAGAAGCTGTAACCATATGAGCAAACCAGGCTACGACTATACTAAACAAGCAGTGTGACGTATGGTGGAAGAAAAGGGACGGTTACAACACATAAAACCGTACAAACGTCTCTGCGCGTGTCCTGAGTGATTACGCGCTAGAAATGTCGTCAATAATAAATTATGGCAGTTAAATTACATTTCGGCAAGAATTTACGTCGAGGCAATGCCACAGTGAATTCGCCATAATCGATTACGTTATGCATACATTACCCAACTTGTTAATATCTTCCGTTTATAAAGATGTTCTAAAAACCACCAACCCTTCCTTCTGCAAATTTTTATACCCACACCATTAGTTTCCTGTAATCAATCTAGCATCATCAAGGCAAAAATTTCAATATTTCAAAATGTATATTTCTGAAGGGATTTCTTCTGCTTCTTTACATCCCCCCTCCCTCCCTAATTTATACTTTTCTTCCCTTCTTTTCTATTTTCTTGTCTACTTCTTCGTCTGTATCGATTTGTCTTTGTTCTCCAAGTCAACACATCTTTTAGCAAAAGTCCGCTTCCAGTCTGTTTATCTCTACAAGGTTTCTTTACATCTCTCCGGATGAATTCTCGGATGTCTCTTTCCTGTGCATTTATTCCGGTGTGTACGTTATCGCCATTTTCGTTTGTCTTACTGACACCTTCATGACTTCGTATTCCAGGGCAGCCTATCCCCTGATTGCCTCGACGTTCCATTTCCCTAGTCCGTACTTTCTGTCTGCACGTGTGACAGTTTCAGTTAAGCCCCACTTTTTATGTACGTTTCTCAAGTGTAGGGCAGTCCGCGGGTCTTCCTCTATCTGTCTGTGCATCTGTCCTGCAGCTGAGTGGTCGATTGCTGGTCGGTTACTTTGGCGCTGTGCCCGTATCTCGGAAGAGACATTATACCACGAGGAGTCAGCTGGAGCTGGAGACTCCTGTCATGTAATTAGCGATGTCTTCAGCCTATGTATGTCGAGAGGCCTTTCATCCAACGTCAGCCAGTCTGTTCCAAAGGACCGGAAATTCCCCCTCATCCACCACCTAGCACAAGCTCTTCTCTATCTCACTCTTCCTCAGGCACGCTCAATTACATTCACACACCAAATCCTCTTCTCCTCTTATCCTTTCTATCCTTCAGTGAAAATTTCCACAAGGGTTAAGCGTCAATATTATCTTCAGTAGAATCATGATCCTGGTATCTCTCTAACTGCAGGGGGGGACCTGAAATTAAGGAATAATTTGGGCGTAAAAGCGAAGAGCGGCTTCAAATTTCCAAGAAACGCGACAGAGTTGAGTAAGGAGGTAAATACAAGGCCGGAGCGTTCGTGCTAACAGTGTTAGCCCGACTAACACTTCGAAAAATAAAAAGATTTCTGCCTTACGTCTGCGACTCTAGCGTATGCAGTACAGCAGAACCGATTAGATAAAATAAATTGTTAACCAGTTGCAACCAGCCAGGCGCTCGCCGCTAGCGTAAGCCTCAAGTACGTGGCTAACAGCTGGATAACAGTGCATTTATCTGATCGATCCTGCTATTCGAATGTATGGTGTACCGCTGAGCCACGAAATAAGACGGCAGAGTTGAGTCACTAAATATCAGCAACGTTGATGTTATATCTGTGTATATATAAGACGAATATTTTCAGGATGCGTGAATCTCGAGTAGCGGGCAAAACCGATGAAATCAAACTGGATCTACGCAGTAAAAGGCCGGTAACTAACCGCATGAGCTACAACAGTGATCTGACAAACCAATTAAATACCAGATTTCGCATGCCTTGTTCTAGTAGTTGTTATCGCCATAAAATCGAAAGGTAAATACAAGTTTCATGCGACCATCACGCTGCTGCATTTACAATCCAAACAAAAGTTACACAATTTCGGGATGGATGTTTCGCTGCCATACAACAGTGTTGCTAGAGCCCCCCCCCCCCCCCCCCCCAAATGGAAATGTTAAAATGTCTGCAAATTAATACACAAACGTGGGGTGACCTCTGTTAACAGCACGTTAACACCGAACTACATGCAAATATTTGTGTATGTGTGTGTGTGTGCTAACCGACGTTTCAGACAAGCTTACTGCTTCCTAAGTTTTGCTTACAATTTTTATAACCGTTTATAAAAACATATTATTCTTTGGTGGATTTTGATTAAAGAATCGCGGTTGCGGGAGAAGTGAATTATATTTTGGGGGATATTGGTAGAAGGGCTTGGGGAAGCCCCCTGGGTGCACGGCAAATTACCTAGAATCGGATTGGATAGCCACTGTGAGGAGCCTCCTAAAAAAACTACCGTGCATGTTAAACAGTGCCACGTATGAGTGTGTGGGTTGCAGGAAAAGTAAATCTAAACGCAATGCCGATAATCCGCGGGTCGTCGTTTATCTTGAGGCCAGTCACACGCTCGTTGCGACTTCTAATGTGTATGCAACATCGGCCTAACACCATTATTTGCTGTTCAATAATAGCGAGTCTTAGGCAAGGGTTATATAACACGAAAATACAACTATTTTTCATTTCCAGTGTCTAGTCACATTCACCCTAAGAGGGTTAAATACTATCTAACCCACAATTCACGATCACTGTGGATACGTACCCTTCCAGCTAAAAATCGAAACAAAGTATATTTGTACGATACTTAATGATATTAGGCTATACAAGAAACAGACGAGTATCTGTCTGTATTCGTGTGGCCATGCGTTCGATTCTGGATCCGCGTGCTTCGTACCATGAAAAGATTATTTTTCGTCATTTTTCATGGGATCAACAAAGAACTTCTGGCATAATAACTTAAAACAGGCCACAAGCGCTCCTTTACAAATTCCCCTCACTTCATCATTTACATTCACCCTTCACTTCAACGTTATATGAACTAAAAAGAAAAAGCTTTATTAAATAAATCAACGAACAATAAAAACTGGATGGTGGGACCTAATTCAATCGGTCCCACGTATCTCAAGACGTTATTGATTGATATACTAACCAATTTCTTTTATCCTGCGCATACTTGTAATGTAACAATGCATGATGACTTTTTTTTATAGTGTTCTGTCTGACGACAGGTCCATAGGAACAGGATCCTTCCATCCTTTTCTCGGACTGGGACCTGTTCATACACGTTCTTGGCAGATGATCCAGAAGTGGTTTGCCATTGACTTCTTCTGTGTGAGTGTGAATAGAGTAATTGTTGGGATGCCACGGAGAAACCGGGGAAGCCCCCGGAGGAAAACTCCGTGTTGCCTAGACCACGGCCTTGCCCAACACAAGTTATAAATTCGGGCACCGCCGGGAATCGAACCCGAGACCCCAGGATTACAAGGCCAGCGTTCTAACCGCTAGACCACCGTGGCTTTTGCATGATGACTACAATAAGTAAAAGAAATATCCATATTTGACAAGAATAAAAGTTTATAGGTGTTAATGCAAGTTTTGTGACACTATTACACGTAGGCCTATACAGGTACACTACTAATACTTGCTTGATGTTAAACAGCAAGTCTAAAATTGCGTACTGCGAAGTAAAGGTTATTTAACACAAAAACGGGATTGATTTTCACTTCCAGCGTCTAGTCACTTTCACTCTGAAAGAGATCAATACTTTCTAACTCAAAATTAATGATCACTGAGGATATTATTCCAGCTATAAATCTAGAAATTATATATGTGTGTAGGTTCTCTACGACGGCGAGCAAAAAGACGGCTGTCCTCTGGAATGTTGCGTCGCATAGTCTGGTAGACATCTACCGATGCTGCAGAAGTGCTTGGTGCCTGATCATCAATTGGATGAGTCACTGTCCCGATCATGAGGCAGCAAACTTCTCTAAAATGTTCCTCAACTTCTACGTCACTACACGGCGCAACATCCCAGAAGGTATCTTCGAAAAGTGATAAGTTCCTGGATCACAGAACGTTGCGATGCTGCGGTCAGCATCTCCACGCCCTTCATACACCTTTCTTGCGTAATGTTTGCAATAAAGACAGCTACACAATTTCACTTACCTGTAACGAAATATAATGCGGATCTATTAGAAAACGTGGTAACTTTTCTATATTTATCTGACGTCATCCAAGGTCTACACAGCAACTTAGACCACATTTGCTCTCAGAACACCGAAGCAGACTGTTGGTATATGGGGTTACTGCAGGACCACTGTAAGGGCGGGGAGGGGGTGGGGTGTTAGGCCGCGCTTGTGGAATTTGTCAGATCGTGGGGTATACGTATGGGGGTAAAACGAACAGCTTTATTTCCAGACATAGCTAACCACAGCCGTCCTTTCATCAGAACGACAATTATTGCAGGCAAAAGAAATAAGAAAAGCTACACAGTGAGTCTACAGCCTATTTCAAAGTAGGTACTGCACATAATTTGAGATGTTTACCCCATACCCAGCATTCGAGATTCTAACCAAGGTCGTTGTGAAACAAGAATCAAATACCCGAGCAAATGAATTTGTAATATGTGAAAATAGGGGTCTTCTGGAATCTTGCGCAGTGTCGTCTGGTAGATATTGCCCGACGTTTGAGAGGAACTTTCTGCCTCCAGCTTCTAGGCTGAAGTTAAAGGCAGTATGTTACTCAGGAGAATTTGTAGCAACCATAAGTCCATACAACATTACAACACTGAAGACGGCCACTGGAAATGTTTCTATAATATCATTTCTAGAAACACAGCATAAACAGTTTCCTTACACAAAAAGACAGCTACGGAAGTTTGAAGCGTTCGTTCTTAGTTTTAAGTTTTATATATAAATCAAATGGCGTCCCTTTTACAATATAATGGTTCCTTAATTAAAATATAGGCTTACAGATTGCCTTTCATTGCCTTGGATTAACAAAAGACGGAAATCGACATTACTCTCTCTTATACCAGAAAAACCCAGACGTTACGAACAGAAGTGTCCGATATTTTCAGATTTAAAATTCGTAACACAGAAGGGATTAAACAGAGTCAGTAAGCGCCTTATAAGTTTCAGTAAGAACTTTAGTTGTATTAAATAAACAACAACAGGTACTGAGTCTTGGTTTCAACGACATCACAGCTTGGCAGTTAGGTGATAAACACACCGTTAAACAAGCGTAGGCAGGTGTTAGCAAGGCTCCACATACAGGCCTTTTGCGACATGGGAGACACTGGGCCGGTTTCAGAAGTGTAATTGATATATTGGGCCTTCGGGACGCTTTGGAGGGGCTTTAGTGAAAATCCAACTCCCCCCCCCCCCTTCCACCTAGCAGCTCCTACCTATCTCACACCATCATTCACTACTTCCCTCCCCCACAAACATACACTGCAGCCATCATGCTCCGTGTACACTCTGTGTCATCAATTCTTGAACATCGGCGAAATTACCAATTACTGAGACGACAATGTTTTTACCAAAGAACAAAGCAAATGACCGACAAATGAATTAATTACTCTGACTGGTTAATTCAATAACTAGACAAACTGACCAACCGATTTATGAATTATCTAGGTCAGTGGTATTCAACCTGGGGTACGCGAAGACATCTTAGGGGGTACGTGAAATTTAAAAAAAAAAATTATGACATACACTGAATAATCAGTAATGTAATTAATTTAATTTATTTTAGATGTAGATTATATACTACGTATAACTTGAATTACAAACCAACAACTTTGGGGGTACAGAGTTGAAGAGAAATTATATATGGGGGTACGTAAACGAAAAAGGTTGAATACCACTGTACTAGGTAACTTACTAACGAATCGCTGAAACTGAATGATTTATCAAATGTTTATCCAATACATCGACTAATAACACACATATCACAAGGACTGATTAACAAACTAAGTACTCTACAAACAAATAAAGAGAATCTTTCAACTGTTTGCTTATTGGGTAGCTAAATTCCATTTCACATATCTGCAGCATTAGAGAATGTTATGGTTTAATAGCATCTTGATTATCACCAATCGTAATTACTAATTATATCATGAATGGTATCAAGGACCTTTGAAATGTGCTAACGAACCACCTCAACTCACTGATTAACTAAATAACCAATAAATTAACAGCGTTACTTAATCAGCGAGATGTACAACCAGTTGATACTTTTATCCTAGAGTTGAATAAATTAGTATGACGAAACGAGTCACACTACGTTACAATTTTCACCCAGGCTGATAACGCAGCCTTTTCTGAGCCAGTTCATACATTCACAATTCCATTCTCTAACATTCATTTCAATATCATCCTCCCCTCTAACCCGATCTACAAAGCGGGTAATTCCCGGGCGATTATAAAGCCATTCTCGTTTTCCCATTCCGTTGCATCTAAGATAGGTAACGTAACGTGCTTACTGTCTGTCTGGACGAATAACTGAATCGACCTTGAAGCCGTGACGTCATGTAGAATCCTATACTAAAAACACCGCCCCTTACTAAAAACTTTTCCAGTGATGGAGCAGTCTGCATATTTGATACTATAAGTGCGTTGCCAGTGACTCCACTAATATGCTGAATTATGTATAAAATATGAAATACTATAAAAATACAAGCACGAGAGGAAACAAAAAGTTACAAAATTATCGAAGAACTAAGAGTCAACTAGTGTTTCTATATTGCATATTAGAAAGGATGTGCGCATGCGTAGAAGGGTACTTGGGTTTGAAAGTCGAGTCAATTCTCCACTCAGACAGACTGTAGTATCACATCACGTTTCTACAGCGAACAAATTCAACGTCAGCATTTCTGGGCAGTCCGCACCAGTTAATTCGAGGCTTTCATAACCACCCTGAGGACGTGTCATAGTAATCGACCCACTTAATATGGATAGGTTTCAACAAATTATGAAAATCGAAGTAGTGGCATCTGCTACATATCGGAAGTACAGGTTATACAGCCATCATTCGGTCACTAGGGACCCTTGTGTAAAAGGCGGAAGGTCTACAACACGCTCGGACTCAAAGTGACTATATGAGACGTACGCCACAAGTTAATGGGTCCCAGAGGTTCGTTGCATGTTTATGCTTCAAAACAGGGGTTCACAACCTTCTTCAGACCTGAAGCCGAATCGCGGACCGGACTGCAACGGCAATTTATAAGAACGTCATGCTTTATTGCAAAAGGGTCACCTTAAATAAATGTGTTCTTTAATAAATTTGATCACTGATTTGAAACAGCGTTGACATCAGCAAATCTTTCAATATCTCACTTAATTTATCTTCTTGCCATTAGCTTGCGTCTCTCCACGTGTTCATCAGTATGGCGCATCTGAGTTCTTGACTTAAAGTTCTTAATTACGCTTAACGTTCGCTCCCAGCGACAGGTACTACCGAATATCGACATTAACGAAATGTATTTTATATCATGTAAGGATCTTCCGTCACACAGGATGACACATGCGGGATGCACGAAACACATAGGCGGAACCGCGAGTTGATAACCCCTGCTTTAAAACATCGATTATCTGTGGATCTACAGTCCTTAACGGTCCTTGGCCTCTTCCCATAAGGGAGGTTACGTGATCTATTTAGACATTTGGTAGATAAAGTATGGAAAATATGATTATTAAACCTTCGAAAATGCGGCTAAGTTCAAATACTTGGGAACGACATTAAAAATCAGAATTGCATTCACGAGGAAAATAAAAGTAGACTAATTTAGGAGAATATTTGCAGCTCAAAATCCTTTGTCTTCGTGCTTGATACATATCATCCGTGGCTCTACAACCCAGTGTCGATCTTAGCCGCCTCTTTTTCGTGTTACTTAGTCTATTCAGACTCAGTAGGACTCCTTGGACGAGTAATCAGCTCGTCGCAAGGCCTACCTGTACACACGCCAGATACATAAAGACGTAAGATTAAAATACGTCTGTAAGCTTACCTGTTATTTTTACGAATGTGAAACTTGGTCTTTCACATCAAGGGGAAACGATAAATTGGGGATGTTTAAGAACACGGTACCAAAGGGGAATATCTAGACTTCGGAGGGAGCAAATTGCAAGAGGTTGGAAAAAACTGGACAGTGAAGATCTTCATAATTTTTATCACAGTTTTTTTTTGAAATTATATCCGATTTCTAATACAAACATCATAATTTGTACTCTTCGCCATATATTAATAGCTTAATCAAATCAAGAAGAGTGATAAAGTTGGGGGAGAGGCAACAGATAGGCTCTAAGTCTCCTCCCCGCTCTACCGGAAGAAGGTAGTAAAAGAACGATTCTACATATTACAACGTACCCCAGTCAGGAAGCCTGAAACTTCATGGGCAATTTTCTTGACTAAAAGTGAACGGTTCATGGAATGAGATGTAAGTTTAATTTCACATGTTGGTGTCTGTACTCGCGCTACGAGCCCTGCGACTATGGGTTTGCAGTAACAGAGAGACATCCATATCAATTGCAGTGCAGTGCAGTTCCATAACGAACAGCACCATAGGGGTGCAGGTACAGTCAATGACAAACCCAAGTAGAAGGAAACTTTTGCTGCATCCTTCGCTGTCTACAGAGTGCGGCTGAAACATGAAATAATGATGCAAACAGCCGCCCGAACCTATACTTTGGCGAATACCGTTTCTGGTTCGTACCCAGGAGACATCCAGTCGACTACAGGCTCAGAAACTGAATCCCCCTGACTGACGTTTCTCGTAGTTTAAATTCCCTACTTTCTTCATTCGTTTTTCATTTTCTGGTTTCTTCTTTTTGTTCATATTTCTAAGGCATTCTTTCTCTATTTATTAAATTATTTTGCTAATTTATCATTCTTTCTCTAAAGATGTTTCTTTATTAGCGTTAATTAAACACTGAGGCCAAGTATCCTGGAGGTGCTGAGTTTAAATCTTACATCCGGAGACCTGTAATCCTACGTTTTTAGTGGTTTTCTCCAGTACCTACAGGGAGATGCCGAGATAGCAAGCCTACCTCAAATTAGGCCATGACAGATTCCTAAAAGGGGTTATATTACAGTAAGTACTGTTAGTTTCTTGGACTTGTTCATAGTCCGGTATTTTACAGGCATCTACTGCTGTCCACTGAAGGGGAACATCCCTCTAACGGAACCAAATGAGTAGGTACACTACACCTGAAGCCGGGAGAACATTCAGCTCCCGAAACGTGGTGTCCTGTTTGTAGAACATGCAACAAGGAACAAAGTCCAAAAAAATTATACGTACTCACCACGACCGCTTCCTTCCACATCCCTTTCAGTTAATTCGATGTAAAATAATTTGGGACACTAACAGCATCTTTAAATAAAACCAAACACAAATAAACTAAATTTGCTAGAATTTATTAAATACGTCGAAAAGTACCAAATAGTGGGATGGAAACTCGACAGAAACTTTTCCCCTTCGCCCATGTCCCTGTATAATCATCCTAAAAATTATCGCGAAGTCAATTACTAGTCAATAATGAGGTTATGTGGAAGTGAAAACATCATTTGCATGGTGTAATAACGTTACAGATCTCAAGGGTTGAATCCTCGCAAGGTAATAAATTCGATCAATAACCCCACGTGCCCAGGCTAGATAATGGTCTATTTTGGAGACAGGCCGCAGGGGGCCTACGCCACGTCAAAGCAATGGACCGGCTTCTTAACTCGTCTGTGTTGTCTGCATTCTGTATTGTGTGGCTGCTAAGAAGTCCAGTGGCTTCAGAAGACAATAAAAGCGCCCACTTTCGTTTCCTTTCGGGTCGTACAACACAATCACCTCAACCAATCAGGAATCAATGCGTAGACTTCTGACGGTGGATGCACACAGGTTCAAAAAATAACAACTGACACAATTTCCCGCTTAGCGCCTCCTCTTTTCTGATTATTAGGCTTATTTGCCACAAATTAACCATTTAGGAGTAATAATTACAAAAGTATAATCTTCAAATCTGAGATTTTGATAGACCACCGACATACCTACACATCACGTACGAAATACTGTATTTCAATTAATAGTTACAAACATGGCAACTGTGCGACATTCTGAGGTTATATCTGACAACTTAAAGTACACAGAATCTGTAACGTTCTTCCAAAATTTGAAGTATCTATCTACTAAAAAATTTGTGATTCCTCGTTGTCTTCAAGAAATGACGTCATCAACTAACCCCCCCCCCCCGAATTGAGTTGCGTTTTAAAATCTTAAGTAACACATTAAACTAACCCCCCCCCCCGAATGGGGGGTAAAACACTTGACCAACCCCCCGTAAAGCAAAATATCGTAAAGCGAGCAGATATTTCTCACAAGCTCAATGTTACAATTGGGGGGTTACTTTCCAAATCGATCGTAATACGAACAAAAAATTAAAAATCAAAAAATTTTGTTGACAAACACAACATAAAGCAAGAGAAATATATCAGATATTAACAAACGCTAAAAAATACCATAAGGAATTAAAAGAAGTCCTGCAAACTAGTATAAGAAAATAAATGTCTTACTTTTATATTTTCTCTGGTATTAAGTGATTCCAGAGTACCCATTTTGTTCGGAACATTTGTGATAAGCATGTTTGCGTTCGGATGACGATACAAACGGAGGGCATGCACTTCAATGTAGAAGCTCTAAAGCGAAATTTCATAATGCAAACAGTCGTAAAGCGACGACTGGCTATAATTACATTTTTACAGTACACACTGAGAAACGGTACTGGCCCGAGGAAAGTCTACTGCTGTTTTACTGGTCCGTGAATCAGAAAAGGTTAAGATCCACTGTCCTCAAGAACTGATACAACAGATGACATAAATCTCACCAATAAGGAGACAGAAGAAAAAGAAGAGATTTTCCGTATGGGATAAAAGGCGTGCGAGATTTACGATCCACACATATAACTCTATACTTAGCAATGTATCAAAATATATCACCCTTCAAGTTCCTACGTACTTGGCATGTAGCACTGTGCCGCAAGCAGCTCTGTTGATTTTCACTGCGAGGCGAAATCAATTCTGATGTGCTATGCTCCAGCATCACATCTTAGGGCAAACCGACGGTGGTGCTGCTTCAATTGGCTTTTCATGATTAGACAAAATTGGTGTTTGTAATGAACACGACTTTATCACTAGTTATTCAATTCCCGCTCAGGTACCTGGGATTCGGCATGCTGTGTTCGAAATATTACTGTGGAGATTATGATCCTGTGGACGAGATCTTTGAAGATGCGGGGAGACAAAAAACTGACAAAGAGTTAGACGTAAAACAAAAATGGAGAGATCAAGTTACAAATGAGGATCGCTCACAAAGTAATGCCTCGTAATTCTATAGATTAAAGTGAATCTGTCAGACTTAACTGAACGATTCATTGCTTTCATCCGCATTACTTTCCAATAAAATTCCTTTCCCTCTCAACGCACTTAGGATATCAATAAGAAGACCATTTATCCTTTGCCGACTAACGATTATGAACATATGCTTTCCAAAGATATTATACGATGTCCAAAAATAATGACCTAGGTTAACTTTTTAGAGCTAAGTTCATGTACTAAATAATATTTTAAAACAGCAACATTTCTCCATTACCAAAATCAATTGTTTGTTGGTATTTCGGGACAAGGAACCAGCAAATCTGTAAGCAACATGCAGAGTAAACGGATGTCAAAGCATACAATACAAATAGTTATCGCTTTATTTAAACGGTAAACTGTCATCTCCGTAAAAGATTTCAGTGTCATCTATCTCACGAGTGCTGTGTCCCATCCTTCTTGTCCTGGTTATCCTAACACCAATGAAGAGTCAAAAGCTACTCGTTATGTAATTCCTTATTATGACAAACAAATGTTAGCCAAAAGGAAAGCTGCCGACATCTTACGCAGAAATGGGAGACGTAGGCGTAAGTGGGAGGTTAATATTAAAATGGAACTTAAATAAATGGGATATGAAGGAGTGGACAGGACAAGCACCAGTGGTGGGCTCTTGCGGACATGGTAATAGACTTCCAGCTGAGTGAGGACTGCGCTGAATAGGGTCTGTTATGTGCGGGCACGAGATCTCCACAACAGGCGCTCATTTCACGCACCGGGTAGAAAGAACTCGTATAAAAATTTGTGGTCTCTGAAACAGTAATTAGTGAAAGGCAGCCCGTTTCTTGCGGGTTAGACACGTTCTGTTCATTCCGCTGCAGTATTCGTTCAGGACGTGGCCCTGAATAATTTACGAGTTGATGAATGTACCACGAGACAATCGCAACTGTCTGAAGCGGAGGGCAGACAGCGAAACGCATGATGGATGGGTCTTTCACTGCCGTGACGAAACCGTTTTCAATTTCGAATTCAAGAAACGTACAATTTCCTGTGGGTCATTTTTAGTGATAAATAATAGGTGCATATGGGGACGTTCTGTAATATCGACCATAATACATACAATAATATCAATCAATATGAACGAGGTACAGGTCTAACGACTATAGCTTATATTTCATACAGCTATCACAGGCTAGTATCTATATTACTTGATACTGTAATTTCCTAAGGGGAGAAACATCAATAAATTTGACAAGAAAGAAGTCAGTGACCACGCGGTCTCTAAGATGCGTGTATTGTTCAGTAATTATTCTTGGTTTCTCATAAAACAATGCAGGAAGGGAAGATGATTAAAGAAAATTTCATTTCCCACTCCTGAAATTAACCACCTTAATCGCTGGTAGCCGTCATACACAGTAGAATGTAGTATACATTCACAAGAAAGATTCCTTCACCTGCCATTACGTTTTAGTAATATATTAAACATGCTGTACTCAGATCATGAATTGAGTACCCTACGTAGGCCTGGCTTGGCAGTATACTTTCTTTCAGGCTGTGTCTAAGGGACTCACCGAAGAGCAGGAAACCCTCTCTCACCTGATGACGAATACAGATCCAGTCTCCGAAACGTCGTGTGTTTAACAACTCACCAAGAATAAGGACATTGTCCGAAATAACAGCTGAGCTTACTCCAACAAACTATCCTCAGAACCTTTTATAATTATCTTAAATTAGGTCGACGTAAATGTAAGGGCACTATCTGCAACAACATTACAATTTGGGAATCTGCGGGCTGTGGAACTGCAGTTACCTCTGATTCCTTAAGTTTAATTCAGATGTCAGTTGATAGTTCTTCCCTAGGGATCGTCAACAGTATACACGCGTGCAGCAAAGTGTCCGTGGAACCGTTTCAGAGTTTCCGTGGTCTGTTTCAGAGTGCCCGCGAGGAATTTCAGGTAATAAGCTGAGAAACAGTTATTTCGGTCAATACTCCTACGCCATAATAGCGTACGGGGAGTAATGATAGTACAATTATTTCAGGCACCTGGACCTGTTACTATCAATGAACTATTCAAATGTTTTACAAAATGCGATGTAGTATGTTACAAGCTTTAATTAGTTCGCTCTAGATCATATTCCTGAACATCAACAGATCCAATTCACATCTGCGATCTGAATTATTCGTCAGGCACCCACATCATCTGTCTCGTTTGCATTATTTTTCGAACTCCTCCCGTTTTCCAATCCGTTTCTTCACGTCTGTTTCTGTCACTCTGCATTTATGAAGATAACTTGCAGTCCCACTCTTTTGTGTTGCTTTCCGCACGCCGTTCCCTTCGGCTTTCACCTGATGAGTTTCCAATTCACGACGCCTATCTTTCACTCGCTACATTTTGTTTCATTTGTGACTCTTTCCGTTACTCCGTTTACAAGTTTCTTCACTTTGTTTCTTCCCATGCATTCTGTCCGTCTTCCCACGATTTATTTCCAGTATCTCCATTTCTAATTCTGTCATTTCTCTTTTCTTTTCCCCAACATACCACCGTCTCACTGCCACGCACCTGTCCCTGAAGTGCGATATTCTACAACAATTTTCGCGTTTTTCTATTTGTCACTGCTATATTCCACATAGATTCCATCTTTTACTTCATTCATTTAGCAATTCTACAAAATTCTTCTACTTTGTACGTTTTAAAATCTCTGCCATATTATAAGTACGATTTGAGGTTTTCACGGCGGTGAGTACGAAGTTTGCTGTCTTCTGGGTTATAGCGCCGTGTAGTCTGGTAGAAGTTTACTACAGCAATAACCTCTTAAACGTTGGTAGACTTCTACCAGACTACACGGCGCTACAACCCATGTGACAACCATCTTCTACCATTCTTTTGTTAGCCTATCTTCTTCTCGTCTTTCCTTATACTCTTTGGTTTCCTGTCCCTCTTTTTATCTTTCTTTCTTTTGAACTTTAACTTCTTGGCTCTATCTTTCCCTCTCTTCTTATTTGTCTCCTTTTACTCATTACTTTATCGTTTTTCATATTTATTCCCTCTGCTACTCCGTAATGACCGAAGGCCGAAAATCGAATTTCCCTCATTTCGGGGTAAATGGAATCAGAAACGTATCATTCTAGAGAACACGCATGACATTATGACGCAAAATACAGTCGAGTGGTGACTGGTTACTTCGTCAGACCCACTGACAATAACATTTCTGAACATACTATTTCTGAAAATGCTTATCTAAGTCGATAAAACCATCGAACATTTCAATTCCAACACGTGGCATCGCACTCCATCATGGTCATATAAAGTAACAGACACTTAGGATCTTACCTCGCAGGTACGAGGGCCTCTGTACTTCTCTTTATGTATCTACTAGAGGTCACATAAAATACGGTATCTACTTCACCGATCGGGAGGTGTCCGAGGGGACATTTATAAGTGTATCTGAATCGTGGCCATCATGGTACAAACCAAACGACAGTTTTACACCACGACGGAAACACAGAACTACTATATGACTTCTACTATGTGTGCCCATAAAATATATAAAGCTGTAAATATTATCGTTTTACAACATATAAAACTAGCGCTGTCTCCAGTTCCAGAGGTAAAATGCTACATTAATACTGAAGAAAGGTTTACGGGAGAAAAGGGGCGCACTTGTTATATGTTTTTTGTAGAATAAGGGCATACATTAATAGACGATTAAAAATTGGGTACTTGTTAAATTTCCACAAAACTTCATACTAATATCGTGAGGAACGGAGCGTTTGCCTTAACCGGATAACGCTCTGAAGGAGACAAAAATTGTGTCTTACTTCCGTGGTTCAATAGCATCCCATACACTGGAAAACACCAGAACCAGTAAAATAAATTAATCGACAACGAACCCCGAACAGCCATGCGCTGTTAGCCAGCTAGTTGAGGCTTACGCTCGTGACGAGCGTTCTGTTGTGTTCCTGTGTGTACAATACCATCGAACCACGAAAGTTAGACAATATCTTTTTTTTGTTTCCAAAGTATAATCCGGGCTTACACGTCTAACACGAAGACTCTCCTACTCCACCTGGAAACTGGCTATCCTGAATGATTTATATTGTGGTCCTTTGAAGGCGGCATCATAACCATAAAAAAATACACGTTATCACTGCAGTGAAAACCTCAGATCCTACGTATCCTGAAAGGGTCGCTTTTTCTACCCTAATTCCATCTAGGAAGATGTTGGGAAATAACTTAAAATAGGCCAAAATATTTCCTGCGAACAATCATTCATCATTCACAATACGTTCCCACTGAACGTTATATTGTCTGTATTACGTGATAAAGCGTCGTTAAATAGAATCAGAGACTATAAAACAAACCTACGAAATGGACGGATACTGCGTCTCGACGAGAAAATCACCTCTGGAAATCGGGATCTGGGCAAAGAATCTTTAGCTGGCAGCTTCGGAATCCTACGAACTAAAAACTGAGAGTTTGCTTATTACGGTAATGAACAATGCTTGCTGGCAAGAATTTATCTGCGTTATCATTCCTACCATTACGTCATAAGATGAAGCACCATGAGACAACTGTTAATGTTGTCGAACCAAACGAAAATCAAGATGGCTCCACAGATAAGTTCTGGACTCGGTGGTGAAAAGTGTTCTCACCGAAATATAGGTTAATGTAGTCAGTTACTTCAAGAGCCGAACATTCACAGCGTAGTGCGTCTCAGAGTGAGGAGATATTAAACATACTAGAAACATCATTGCAGGAACACCAGAGCTGAAATGTGTTTTAGTCTCACAGATTGCTTAATTCTTTATGATTGCCACCTAAGTATTTCGTTGATGCGAACGAGACGTCTGGTCCACGAAAACCGCTAACTACTACACTGTATAACGTTCTACTTTTAAAAAAAAGTCACTGAGAAACACACACACACACAAAAAAGTTCTCGTTCAGAATTTTCTTTGTTATTCGATGTTTGTACACCTGTATAAAATTAATATAAGTTTTATACCCGACGTCACTGGACGAATCTACATTACATTTGGCACTGGGGCCAGTTTCTACAAGCAGAAAAGCGAGTTTCATTTTTGCGGATATCGGTCATGTAAGAAACCAAATTTACATATGTACATACGTACGTACGTATGTACATATGTATGTATGCGTACTGAACACACCATAGAACTAAGAAACACGCACAAACACATCAAATTAAGAAACACTGCGAAACATGTCACCAGCTAAAAAAAATTGGGGAGGATGGCGCAAAGACGCAGAGTACGGTAATAAACATTACAGAGACAGGAAGATGGATAGGAGGTCCCAGTACACAACTCAGAAGGGAAAAGCAAACAGAGAGGAAAAAGTTTCCGGTGAAAAACAAGAACAAAAAGGAAATTAACATTGCACTACGACAGACAGACAAACAAATGCACAGAAATTAAGATGGAAGCTGAATATAGTTAGTTATAATACGAAAGATAAGCAGAAAAGAAACAGCCTCTTTGTAGGTGAAGAGTTTTTGAACAAGTAGAAACGCTACAATTTACCATGTGCTAAATATTAAAGGAACTTTATAGAAATGTTTACTTACATACATACACAGGCCTAAAGGTTTTCTAAAACAATTACGACAGCAAAAATTGGAAATGGTAATATACGACGTTTTCATACCCGTATCAAATCTGCCATTTAGATTGTTAGCCTTATAAAGCCCTTTATAGTAGCAAAAATTCGCGAGTTACACAAAGACGACCTTGAAGATGGCAAGACATTTTCAGCTTCATAATCCCTTACAACAGATTCACCAATATTAGACGCCTGACAAGGCTATTTGTATGACTTTTGTGACACAAGACAGGACACTAAAAACAAGTTCATGAAAACACGTATTCCAGCTTGATTTACGACTGTAATTGAGATTTGGAGTCATAACGCGGTCTTAAGTTCCTGTATTCCAAATAGAAATCACATGATACATACAAATGAGCCCTCATAAATATTCGTTCTTTATAACCTGCATGGTTAAATATTGTAAATTAACTTAAATAAGTGAACGCGGTAATGGACCTTCCGTTTACTGGCTTCAAGACTATCGGCTTCTCAATATGACCCTCCTCTACGGAGAAAATTACTTAGTGCTTGGAGAAAAATTCAAATTAAAAATTTCAAAAAAATTATTTCTCAACACATCCTCATGTCAGTTATTCTTTATGTTTGCAAGTTGATTATGATATGTTCACTGCCACAACAGCGAAACGGGTTTACAAGTGCCATTTGAAAACATTACGGGAGCAAATGCAAAGTGAACCCCTATACATAACCACATACGTTTAAAATACTTTTAATAGGTTGCAATTATAGTATGTACTAAACGGTATAAATAAAATAAAACAGAGTAAAATAAAGTAAAATGTTCTCACGTACGAGAGAATAACCTACACGTTAATAATAATGTAACTCTAACACCAGTTAAGGATGCCTTTTGGTAAAGGAAATAAAACTTATTAAAGCCGTGCCTAAGCAATTGCCTTCTCTGGTCCATTTATACTTGAAGAATACAGCAGACATCTGATTATCCGGGGCCGGATTAAACAAAAATTAAATTTAAAAATCTGTTGTAAAAGTTATAACGTTTAAAAAGAGAGCAATAAATACAACACTGAAAAAAGGTTTATGACAACAGATCGTTATTACTATCCGTCACAATACTTTTTTTAAAAATAGCTAATGTATTGAATTTTATACAAAATCTTTTACGTTATTAGTAAATCTGTATAAATGTAAGCAGTATTATGAATGTAAATAAACTTGCGTATTTGTTACTTTTGCGTGTTTTCCTTTCATTTTTGCGGATTATCCGGGGTTTCGATTATTCGGGAAATATATTTCGCTACAAACTCGGATAATCTGGAGTCTACTGTGTTCGATGGATATTCAAAGCAAGCAGTGTTGGGAAGTGTGATATGAAAGTTGTAAGTCTGCATTAACTGACACCAAACATGTTAACCACTTTCAAAACTCTGCAGGAAAATGTTAATTTGTATAAGCAGAATCTATCTCTAAAACAAAAGACACACACAACAATCTGATACACAATTACTACAAAATAAAATAGCATTTACCTGGTTACATTTCCAAAAAATGTGAAGTTAAATTTGTCCCTGTGTCAAAACACCATGCCCCGACGGCTTACTGAGGGGCAATTCTTAATCGTAACACTAATGAGTGATCGGCTTCAAACTCCGTCTGACGTAGCCTCAGAAAAAGAGCCACGGTGCATAGGACAAAAGGTGACACCAAAGCCAGCACCAACACAGCGATGAAAAGCTGAATAGATCTCCAGTAGTCAATCAGGTGACCAGTGGCTTTATTGAGCTACAGCGGCCCTGTATTTACGAACAGCACTAAACAATTGAAAGGAGAACTTTCTTAGTGGCCAAAGCACGTGTTTCTTATCTACAAATCCCCTTTCCACCATTCGGTATGGGTCGCGTGACGCCATGCTTCGGCTTCTAGACTTTGTCCATTAAAAAGCACGCTCAGTCACGTGACGTAAGTCGCACACGCTACTACAGCCCCCTGTGGTGCCTGTCCTCTTATCTAGGATAAGGTAATCGCTCATCTCTAATATAATCCAATTAAAAGCAGCAGTCCTCAAGGGAGGAAATTAGGGGTAGTATAAGATGCTGAAGTGAGGGGCTGACAGTTGACGAGTTTAAACAAATAATTCATGTTATGTCGGTGGCCGATGCAACGTTCTGATAAAGGCTATATCAACTAGGACAGCACTTCATAATGGTGGCCGGTTAAACTTAGGAATAGGAGTGGTATTACATAATGAAGTTCAACGTACTGATGTTTTAATTTGAATTCAGATATGATGCATCTATTTTCAGTAACAAAGGACATTTATGTAACATAAAATCAACATGAAAAGAGGCTTTCATGTTTTTACAACAGATTGAACAAAAAAAAGACGGTTTCTTACTGGCAGATTAACAAATGTAACTGGCCTAACTTTACTGTATAGGATCTTCAACATTTAATAACGAAATGAAAAGCACGTGAAAGAAAACGATCATGTAAGACTTGAGGTTCTCACAGCGGTGAGTATGAAGATTTCCGTCTTCTGGGTTGTTACGCTGTGTAGTCTGGTCGATGTTAACCAACGTTTCAGAGGTCATACTGCCTCCGTCATCAGAGTATGAAGATTTCCGTCTTCTGGGTTGTTACGCTGTGTAGTCTGGTCGATGTTAACCAACGTTTCAGAGGTCATACTGCCTCCGTCATCAGAGTATGAAGATTTCCGTCTTCTGGGTTGTTACGCTGTGTAGTCTGGTCGATGTTAACCAACGTTTCAGAGGTCATACTGCCTCCGTCATCAGAGTATGAAGATTTCTGTCTTCTGGGTTGTTGCGCTGTGTAGTCTGGTCGATGTTAACCAACGTTTCAGAGGTCATACTGCCTCCATCATCAGGGCGATGAATATGAAGATTTCTGTCTTCTGGGTTGTTGCGCTGTGTAGTCTGGTTGATGTTAACCAACGTTTCAGATGTCATACTGCATCCGTCATCAGGGTCATCACCCTGATGACGTTGGTTAACATCGACCAGACGACACAGCGCAACAACCCAGAAGACAGAAATCTTCATACTAAGAATCGCCCTGATGACGGAGGCAGTATGACCTCTGAAACGTTGGTTAACATCGACCAGACTACACAGCGCAACAACCCAGAAGACAGAAATCTTCATACTCATCGCCCTGATGATGCAGGCAGTATGACCTCTGAAACGTTGGTTAACATCAACCAGACTACACAGCGCAACAACCCAGAAGACAGAAATCTTCAAAACGATCATGGTTATACTACTACAGAATTTGCGTGGAGTAACTGGGGAAACGAACGAAAGACCACATTTAAGGTGACTGACTGATCTTGGAGGACTAGACACAACCCCGTGACATCGTGGACATGAAACGTCAAGGTAACCACTCAGACACATTAAAGTAACAACCATGTACGACGGCGGTCGAGTTATGGACGCTTCTGCGTATCTACTGTCACTTGCCCCCATAGGCCAATCAGCTTCAGAGAGGTTGTATATAAAGAATTCAGTTACTTCAAGTGTAAAGCAGACGCTACTTGCTACAACCCAGAAGACCGCTATATTCATACTCACCACTGTGAGAAGCTCAAATCCTACTATTAAAAGCCTTTGCCAAACAAGGCCACAAAATAAGTTTCTCAATTTCAAGCTTGAAAGAAACTGAAACAAATTACCGAAATCCCCTCACACTGCAGACAATTACATCAAAGAACTCAATTTACACACAAACAGGAATGACCGTGTTAACTGCAAACCATAGGAATAACGATACGGTTACTACTTCACAACGGAGTTTGGCTTGTCATTGGCTTTGCATTTATGCCACCTTATTAAACGTTTGTCTTTTATGTCCCGTGTTTGTGTGCTATACATATTACACTACTTTCTGAGCACAATTAATTATCCATCGAAAGATACGAGTGGAACTCCTTTCATATACTTCAAAATATTCCAAGTGCATAACATAGAGAAAGGACGTTTGAGATATTTCAACATTAATGTCGTCTATAATAAAGTAGCAATGCTCGTTGTGTGTCCCAGGTTCATTTGTATTTCGATCCTGGGTCAGCATTTGCATATTAGAATACATATCGATTTCTTAGAAGGAAAGCCGCCTTAATTTAAAAAGACAATAGAATTGCGTAAAAATATACACATCAAAGTGTGATTTTACCCAAAGCTTCGTGTCCAGAAACGTGTTACACAAAAATTAAATTTTCATTCTGAAAACTTGGGGCTTTTTATTTGTAGACATCTGAATCACTATTGATAACTGTATTCATTATTTATCTGGCAAATAATGAACTAAACAGCTTACAGTTTGAAATAGAACTTCAACGACTGAGAATGGTCGAAAGTATGGTTTATCATTTCTTTTACTAAATGACGTCTCATTACATAACATGACTTATTAGTGACAAAACAATTAACAGTAAATAAATTGTACTGGTTACACAGCATTAACAGAATGTTTGCCTTCGATTCCATTAAGTATACGGCAAGTAAAAAAATATTCAAAACGCTAGTGAAAGATCATAATAAGACCAACAATCTCATTAACACATTTATTTTCTGTACGGTAAAATCTTGTAGAAATGTGGTGAAGTGCTATTTAATATAGAGTTCAGTACGATTATATTTCGTGTTCATTTACCACGGTCAATGATAATGACTAAAGAATTGGTAATAATATTATAAAGGCGACCGTGGCTTAATTTAACGTACTATACCTGCATTTGCCTTGCGGGACTGATAAATGAAACAAAAACCTCAAAGTAGCCGATCGTACGGCTGAGATGTGAACCCCAAACCTCCGAAACACGAAGTAGGAGTGCCAATCACTCTGCAGTGACAGTCAGTCCAATAAAGGATAAGATACATCAGTCTGATGTCACAATCTCTGATTATCAGCTCTCACACCAGGTTCGTTGTACACGAAATGTGTAGCTCTGGAGATGAAACGAGGGGAATAATGTATATGATAACCACAGTAAGAGCTCCCTGTACACTGAACAGAACAAAGCATAACATATTTAAGTAAACATGGGTCTTTAGCGCCAATCTTTAATAACTTGACTAAATTAATAAATGTCTCAACTTAGACAAAGCAAAATTGTCCCTAACCAAAAGGACAAGAACGCATACAGGAGACATGGAGGTAACGTTCCACCCACTTCAGACCGAACAAGTATCGAAGGTAATATGAAATAATTAATCGTGATGATTTGTATTCAGGACAGAGGCCTGGCACTCAAAGAATAGAAGACAGAGCAGACCCCAGATATATTTTGAAGAAGACAAAATACTTGTTGCTGGCGGATATCGACCCCAGGTCATCCTGCATGTAACTAAACCTAGGTCAAGAGTAAGAAAACTGCGTTGCAAACTCTTCTTTTTTCGCCTGAGCGCTGATATAAATAAAAATGTACCCTGCTGTTATATTCAATAACAATTCGTAGATGTAAAAAAAAAATTGTGACAGGAAATAACTGCAGTATCCTTCATAAAAATACGCAGCGGGAGACAAATGGCATTTAATTGCTATGAGAAACGAGACGTACAAAAGTGCATGGCATTTTTTAATTTGTGTGTTTGATAGATCCTCATATCCCATTCATATACGGATTACTACAGTATGGGGTAAAAAACAGGCAACTTTTTAATGCTTTGTGCGCTACATACAAAGAGAAAATCTGAACACGTGACGTCCACAACATCAAAACCAACGTTATGAAATGTCAAAGAAACAGCAAGGAAACCCAAATTGATAGAAATAATCTCAACGATATCATGAGGCTCTCTGACCACGACAGTCCTATATTTAAGAGAAAATATGCTTTTGTTTCGTATTTTTTTTGAGTAATATTGTAAATGACTGGCTTGAATTAGTATCGAAGTGATGTCGGCAGTGGGCAGCTTTCACATACCAAAGAAGTCCCGGTATCAAAACCACATAAAATACTTGAAATGAGAAAAGTGTTTTACGTAAGGGAAACTAATAAAAACTGCTACATTTAAACTGTTTTCAACCTTATAACTCTCTATTTCGTATCCAGTCATATCCCATCCCACTGTTTCTCAAAATGATGAGTCTAATATTAAAGAAATTTTACAATAATTTAATCCCACGTGGGTGAAAGAGTACCAATCCAAAACAAATGTTGCTGGTTTATTATAGTATATACTATCATATCTGATTTATAGAATCAGTCAAGAGAAGCTGGAAATGACAGAAAAACGTGCCCTCTCCCAATTAAATAACTAATTACCTAATCAACCAACAAACCAACAAACCAGATGACGCGTCGTCTTTATTAAAACACCCAAAAGTTCTTCCTCTGATCTAGAAATTGCAATTTATAAACCTCGAAGGTGCACTACCGTGTTAAAATCCCACAAGTTACCATATTCTCAGCCACGTGAACTCAGTACACAGCTTAAAAAGTGTTATTACTCACATTATCCTACTGTCTACTCCTATGACCTCGAAGTTACTTCTGCAAATCGAAGTTTCTCAACCAAAATACTGCCTAAATGACTCATCTATCCGATGCGTGGGCGGATAAATTCTTCGCACAAAGGACACTAATACATTACCAAATCAAGGTGCTATCAGGCGGAATTGAAAAACTTTCTGAGAAAAGGAAAACATTTTATAGAAAGAAAGGCGCCTATACTCAGATGTGACGAGGCTTGGGGCGAAGGTCCTCACAGAAAAGAACACCAGTAAAGTTAAGTTAAATTAAAAACTTTATCCTTATTCCACCTTCTGTTATTTCCTTCTTTAAGTAAGAGATTCATACGCTTTTATTTTCATTTGAGTACTTTATGAACAAACTTGCCGGAACGTTGTATCATTACATACATCCATAAAAGAATTCTTCAGAAACGGAAGTTTTAAACTCTGTCGGCCTCTACACAAGAACCTCACTTCGTACACAAAGATATTTGCACACACACGCGAGTCTCAGTATAAAGGCTACATTTAGGCTAACAGGTCCGTAAGAGAAGTTAAGTTAAACGGAGCACAACATTACGTTCTAACACTACATAAAATACACTTCGGACTTTACGAACCCTGAAGAAACTCTTTTATTTTTAAACTCCATAAAATTACTAAGGAAGAGGGTAGTTTTGAAAGACGTGCCCGCTATTAGAAAACTCTCTTCCACCTCATTAATATTCACGACAAAACTAAACTATATCCGGGATTCTACTAATACGAAACAAAATGGTCCAGAATGTCTTGCTAATAAAATTGTAATACAAATATTTCTAGTTCTGTCCATTAAAAACACACACACGAGACAGGAAAGAATCGTTCGAAGGAATTTTTAAAACAAGAAAGACAAACTAGAAAGGGAAACTAAGGGGTTAGAGCAAACAGAAAATTGCAATTCTCTAACGAATAAATTAGTGTTTTCGTTGCCACCTGATTTTGGAGGAGGCGGGTATCTCAGTCATTTTAAACGGGCGGGAGTCCGGCAGAGGCCGAGGGCTATTTCTGTCTGCCATCGCGTCAGATCGGCTTTGGATGAGCTTCCTCCTATCCAATGGACACCGAGACCTCCATTTCCCAGAGGTAAAACGGCCGGTGTATGTCGAGGTTAAGAATTCGTGGGACCACATCATAGCCAAAATAACCTTATAAGATCACAAAATCCGACGCCTTTATAACCTTTGCAGTTCATGTAGCGTCGTTGAATAACCTATGAAACAAAAATGTCCACCACGAATACACACCCATACAATGACATAAATAGGTCTTTCTTTACTTTATGAATCACTTAAACGAGATTGTTTAGTTAACTCGTTTTGCACACAAAGAAATTTCACTGCTCAATGGACAATGCTAACGTCTTACTATAGTCTGTCCATGCCCCTTTCGAGTGCTGCCTTTAGTCACCATTTCATTTGAGACCGAATTGGATTACAATTCATGTCCGTCATTTACAAAGTACACTCACCCTATTCTCAATATCACTTTATCTTAGTCGCACACCCCACCCGTTACGTTCAGTAATTGCGTAATGTCGTGTTGTAACTCCTGCAGCACGCGCCCTCCTCCTTCGTGACCTTGCTTGACCTTTCAACTTACTTCCGTCGACCGACAGTGGCACGTAGCCTTCCAGGCTTTGCAATGCTGTTGTAGAAATCAAGTTTCTAAGGAATTTCAAAAACCAGACGTAACTAAGGAGCTCAGATATTAATGGTACAGGCTTATAGCTTTGCTGAGAAACAAGAAATTCATAAAGATTACTTGCGGGGAAACTCTTTCGATTATTAGTGTATTTAACGACGCGTTTTAAAACTGATAGTGTAGAACGTGAAACGAAATTATAAAAAAAAGACTGGATTAAGCAGATTACAAAAGACGTCAGATATTTACAGTATATACTTTTGCACTTTCCTACGATCGCTACTTCGGAAAAATTGCGGAAAAAGGATAATCGATATCACGACCGAGCTTCGAACCTGATGCCATTAGAAGATGAAACAGGTAAGGTAACGAAGATTGTGGTATTCCGCGTTGTGACACCGTACAGTCTTGTAGACTTCGGAACGTATACCTCCATCTTGAGGGTTCCAGCTTCGTTCTACCCTGAATATGGAAACACCACTCCGAAATTAGAATAACAATCTACAAGCCTGAATGGCGCCACAACCCAGGAGAGGGCAAACCACAAATTAACCGCGTAACATCGAGCTAATATATTCGAATTGTAACACATTACAGATTAATTTGTAGCAATAAACACAATACGATCACCAATATGTAGAATTAACAATAAAAATATACATGTATGACCATTTTAAAAAGTTGCAACAAACTGTTTTTGTTTTTTTAAACCGAAATATAACGCGCGGTACAAAATGGCAGTATCGGTCGAAACCAATTGTTCAGTTGTAACAACATCGGAGCGTTAGTGCAACAATGTAATTACAAGAAAAACTGAGAACAGTCGCGATAGAATAACGTTTGAATAGCTTCGTAACCAGCATTCTAATCTCAAGCTTACTATCCATTTAAGAGGAATCAGTTGGAAAAAGTCCACTCGCAAGATCAAGAATCAGATGGATGATAAATACGAGTATTAATATTCTGTAGCTTTTGCTGGTCATATGTTTCTACGTCCTTCCCAGTTCAAAATCTCACATGACCGCATTTCATGTATGCGTTGTTCAAAAATTGTTAAATAAAACAGGAAATTACTCACATACCTAATAATTTTAGCAACTCTGTTCTGTAACGTTGCATAATTCGGTAAAGGAAAAAAAGTGTCGATGAGTCACAAAGGGAAGCTCACATTCTTACGTGATAAAATTACGTTCTTGTAACAAAATAGCATTCTCGTGTAAAAAAAACTAGGCTATACTATATTTCAACACGTTACAGTAACTTTAACTTTTATGGCACAAGGAAGGGGACCGCAGCTAACAAGTAACTGAGGAAAGCAAAACATCAAAGACCACGCTATTAATTTTTAACAAAGCTTTCTAATAATCGTAGCATGAACATAATAACACAAGAAGTCATTCCATATTTGTACATTTTAAATTTCCTATCGGGGTCCATAATATTTAGTGAGCTGGGGGGAGACAGTAGGGCCACTCAATGTAACGCTATGAAATCTTGCAAGATAGATATTTAAAAAACGACAAAGTATATAGATATAAACACTGTTATTTTATTCACAACAGCCCAACTTTTCAAAGCATTTCGCCTGACACCAGTTCACAAGCTTCTGGTTTACATCAAAACAAAACGTTTCCGGTTGGATCATAACATGTTCTTTCCACTGCTTGTTTAATTTCATTGTATACACTGCAGATATGATTTAAGTATAAAGTCGATTCTTTTGCAAATTCCATCATTTTGTAACCCTTTGACCACAGGAATCGAACCAAAGATTGTTGTTCTTTGGTACAATCTGCAAATGGAGCCTACATGTTTATTACTAAACAAAATAAAATGAAAACCAAACGCGAAAGAGGAAACTTTCCTACTGATTATATTCGTCATCTTTTTTAGTGCTTCCAAAATGGGCTCAGACGTAAACTACAACTTTTTATTTTTCTTGCTACTAAATACGAATTAAGGATTGAACATACATATCTCTGATCAATACTCGCGGGAAATTTCATTCCTGTAAAACAATGTTGCAAACACAATGATGACAAAAGATAGTCAGCACACCGATGTCTCATCAAACACACGCGAGTCTGACTGAACGGTGAACATGTTCTGCATGTCTGATACGAATCCGACATGAAAATATGATGAACCGGAAATAAGGCAGTGTGTCACGGGAGGTCCAAAATATCTTCACTGACAGCTGGTTCCCAGATTTCTCACACCTTTCACAACCTCGACAACCGCATCACTTGAAATACAATCAGTTTGAAAAGAACATGGTAAGCCTACGCCTGTAACAACCTGTTAAAAGATACAACTTGTCCTAGACTTACAAGTCTACATCACAGCCCAAATGCCTCTCCTCTCAGAATTAGATTTCCCCACATATTTTACATCTCAATGGGCTGCGAAAACTCAAACTACTGTAACGAGACTAGTCGATTTAATTCAACAGCGACAGAAAACTTGTCGATGACAACACGTTCAGAGAGGCTTCGTGGTTCACACAGACTCCCATCATATCAGGGGGTAATGTGACCAAAACGTGAAGTTAACCATAATATATGTAGAAACGTAGATTTCTTTGCATGAACACTACAGACACAAATAAGACTCTTTAGCTCATACATCCCTTTGCATAACGCTATCTAACTTGTTGAATGATTATTATTGCATTTCTTCTTCTTCTTTATTACGCCGTCTCATTTACAGGAGGTTGGCGACATCCTTCCATCCTTTTCTCGGACCGGGACCTGTTCATATATGTTTTTTAGGCAGGTGATAGCTTCTTCTGTGTGTATGGAGTATGGAGTAATTGTTGGGATGCCACGGAGAAACCGGGGAAGCCCCGGAGGTAAACTCCTGTTGCCTAGACCAGTGGTATTCAACCTGGGGTACGCGAAGACATCTTAGGGGGTACGTGAAATTTAAAAAAAAATATATATATATTATTTTATGATAAACACTGAATAATCAGTAATTTAAGTTATTTAATTTATTTCAGATGTAGATTATATACTATGTATAACTTGAATTATACACCAACAAATTTGGGGGTACAAAGTTGAAGAGAAATTATATCTGGGGGTACGAGAACAAAAAAGGCTGAATACCACTGGCCTAGACCACGGCCTTGCCCAATACAAATTATAAATCCGGGCACCGCCGGGAATCGAACCCGGGACCCCAGGATTACAAGGCCAGGGTGGCGGTATTATTGTATTTAACGATGTTTAAATAACTGATATTACAATTAATGTCATAAACTGTAATTCTTTTTCATTTTCCCATGTGTGCTAAAGTGTCTCGCTCACTTCACCGTTCGTGATGCTAATATAACTGATAAATAGAACAAAATAAGAATCAACCTCATTATGCAATTTCTCTATCGTAGCCTCAATTCCTGTCTCTTAGGTCCAAACATTCTCTTCGGCGTCGTGCCATCAGACATCCTCGATCTGCGTTCTTTCCTTGGAGTGACAGATCAAATTTCACACACAAAAACAACAGCTAACTGAGATTCCCGGTATGAACATGAATGTTTTCTGGATAGATGCGCCGTGTAATCTAGCACACTTTTATCAACGTTTCAAAGGTGCTTGCTGCTTCCATCATCAGGGTGACAAGATGAGTTGTAACCAGAAGACAGCCATCTTCAACGGCAAAGATCGTAGAATAGCACATTTTTTTATACTTGGGTTTTCAGGCAGGATACAGAAAAACATAGGAAAATGTAAATGAATGGTTTCATCTAAAATATGGATATCTACTATCAACCATACTAAGCAGGCAGACTCTAGGGTGGTCAGATAACCACACGCAGAGTCACAAGCCACAAAGTAGAACAGTACTGTGAAATGACTGCATTGTACTTTACATAATATATAAATGGTTCCTGTGGTTTTCATTCATACAACGCAATTTTTCGACACGGTGTAAAATATTTTTACATTTATACACAAAAGTATCCAAGACGCATGCACATATCAGAGAGATAAAGAGACAACTTTCAGTACAGAGAGAGAGAGAGGTGAGAGAAAATACAAGGTTGCTCTCGCTTACATATCAGACAGACAGACAAGCTAATAATCTCGAGCGTAAGCCACTTACACTATAATAACTAACGCACAAAAGAGAGGAGTGCGTGAAGATTTCGGTGTAATTAAAGATACGTTAAGTCGTGTTGATTTTAATTACATTTTGAGAGAGGTGTACGACGAATGTTGCACGCTGACAAATTCTATAGCTGTATCACTTAACCGTAAGCGCATTTTAAATTAAAATATGCGTCCTGTTATTAATTAAAATAGGCATATCACCGGAACGAATGTCGCGGTCAGAAGATCAAAATCCTACTTCGTATTCAGGTCACAAGTTCGAATTTACACCCGGAGACCCGATGTTATCAGATATTTCGTCGGTTAGCGCAGCCCGTCAAAACAAATGCTGGAAAACTGCTTCAAAACATTCCACATCCTTTCCAGTTCATTATTCACTAGATCTGTCATTCTAATATTCCATCACCTATATCTAGGAAAAAAGCTTTACAAAGGATCTACCGTGACAGGAGCAGACATGTGCAGCCCGATTTGCATAAATATTTACATTATTTTACTAGAAAGGCGCATTATTTTAACATTTCTGGATTAATGTGTCAAAAATTCTATCCAGCTACTGGAAATAAATCAGTCAATATACTTTCGTCGAGATTTCAGTTTCTCACAAAGACGAACACGAAGATGACTGTCTTCTGGGATGTTGCACCGTGTAATTCGGCGAGTTCACCGACGTTTCAGAGCTGCTTGTCCCCATAATCAAGCCAATGCCATTCTAACTAGGACGCTGACCACACTAGTTTAGTAAAAGCTGAACACGTGCGAACATGGCGTACGTGTGTTTATTTTAGAACACTACTTCGCAAAGAAATCCTTTGCTTCTGCTCGTGAAGCATTTAACGATGCGTATCCTGAGAAGGAAGTACCGAATAAGACAACAATACACCCACTCGCAACAAAATTCCGGGACACGGGGAATGTTTCCGTGGCAAGTGCTCAACGAGTGATAAAACAGCTGAAATTACGGCCGTGACGATTTAAAGCACTTTTATAAAATGCAACAGCACTTGAGAATAGTCCTTTAAAACAGGCCACGACCGCTTCGTGCCATAACCTTTCCAATTCATTATTCTAATCGTCGTACGATTTGACGTCACAGTTTAAACGCATCGTTAAATTATTCACGACTCATTAAAGATATTTCAGTATGTCGCGTTTATTCTGTGTGAAGATTACTGATCGTCAGATTTCTTTACACGTTGCAGAAAATATTTTTGCAACCGCCGCGCCGACACAAAACCTGGAAGCAGTAATACTGTCAGTCTTCATGGCCAGATGGTGACTTCCCTCTGTATCTCTTATCAGATTGCTCACCTTTCATATCTCTCGAGCTGTCAAACTGTCGCTTCTACGCTCTACGACTATTTCTTTCTTTTTTTTCCTTTCTTGAATATGAATGCAGTGGAACGCTTTTCCCTCGTGTTTATAGATGGCAGCAGATTCTCGCGTCATTCCCCCGCCAAAGTGTGAGCATATCCATTCGAGCGTGAAGCTGCCGGAGCAGAGGGATTCCCTCTTCTCTTCAATGCTACATTCCCTTACGTTTTCTACCCGTCTCTATCATTACTTCTCTCTTCGTTCTTATTTTTATATTCAGTCTCCTTTATCTCATTTCCGTTATCCTGGTTCAATCTCAATTCCATATTTTACTAGTCTAATATCTTTCCACTCTCTCTTTTCCATCTTGTTTACATTCTCCTTTACCTTGTTCGCTATATAATCTGACATTTTCGTCTTTCGTCTTAGCTCCTCGCCTTCTCCCTTGTCATTTATTACTTAATTCTTTATTTCACTTTGATCCTGTTTCTTCCAGGAATGGTGCCTCAAGCATAGCGTATCCATGAAGACTTAGAACACTTTAACGTGGTTTATATGAGCATTTGTTGAAGCTCCTAAACAAATAAAGCCGCTCTGAAAGGGGAGACGGAAATAATGAAACCAGTCTTTAAAAGTTGCCTTCCAGTACCCTCAACATTTTCTAATTCATTTTGTTTCCTCCAGGTGGACATTTGTATCTGTCGAGTCTTCTGTGTGTCTCCAGTGAGTTATCAACCCTTTGTTTCATCATTCCCATTCAACATTAAAATTCGTCTCGATACTTTTTTCTTTCCTTCGCAAGGCCCAAACACATTTCTATGGCCTATAAAATTATAAATAGCTCATCCTTTTTTCCCAATCTGTTCCATAATTTCTAAAAATGCCTCCGTCCTCCGCCCATGTATCACACACAGAAACAAATAATCTTACCGAAATTATAATTCAGCCTTTCATCAATTAATTATGTACTTCACATATTTCGCGCTCATTTCATATTTTCTTTCATTAAACAGATAACTTTCTTTTATTCTTTCGTACTATTCTCAGGAAAAAAAAAACAAGCAAAAGTTTCGAGGTAAATTATATTCATAATTTTCTAAGGCACAGACGCATAAGATTCATGAGTTAAAGCTAATTTTCATACAGAATCTGCGAAGAGATGTTCAATATGAGATCCTTAGACAACGCTGATTCGCTGTAAAGAACCGCATGTTCTCAACTGCGTCATCTGTAAAAATGCGAGGTGCACGATCTTTAAGGTAGCCCCAAAACAGATAATCGCAGCGATTCATGTCCGGTGAACATGGTGGCCAGGATGACGAACACCCGAAGAGCTCTGGAAATCGATTCTACAGGATAAGGATATGAAACACATCATGCAGGACACAGGACGACATTTGCAGCATGTGGGCGTGAACCATCCTGCTGGAAAAAAGACGTTGCGTCCACATGCCCCGCTCCCTAAATGACCGAAATAGCCCCATTTTGCAGTTGCTGCAGGTACTGCTGGCTTTTACGATGCCATCCCACAGAGATCGGTCCGAAAAGCACTTGCTTGCTGACTTCACAGCGACACAATTAATAAGCTCGATACACCGCCACTTAGGTTATGTAGCGTAAAATGACATTGTATGCCGGTCATAACAAAATTACATCAAAATTAAGAGCTTCATAATATGTATTCTTCGTATAAAGTTGTTGGGACGATCAAACCGAGACTGGAGAGATATGTAGCACCCACGAAAGAAGAAAATTAAGGCATGAAGGTGGATAATGAACTCAACTTCTTCGGTACCAGTTCCATTGACGGCAATTTGTCAATACGGTTTTGAATTACCTGCTTGTATTAAATACAAGAAATATTTCGACCAACAATACAACTATCAACTTTTAAAGCATGATCCTGCACTATATAGTTACAACAGCCATGCCGTCAAAAGTGCAAATATCTATTTGGAAACCAGTGTCACCTCGAACGCCAATAACTTATTACTTGCTACTTCAATGTAAAACACTGAAAGCGGATTATCTACTAAACATCTTAAAATACAGGGCGATTTGATATTAAACGCACATTTTTCTGGTGAGTTGCACACCCAAAAACAATTTATACGTTCATATAAATATGGGTGCACACATTACACAGATGTACGCCAAATTGCCTACCACACAGGTCTCAGACCTTGCCAGCCTGCCACCACACACAGATGGGAAGTAGTCAGTTAAATGGAGATTGTGACCAGCGCCGTCTGGTCTATATCTAATGGTCTCTTTGCAAACGACGTTTCAATAATAATAAGAATAATAATAATTTGCGCCACCACTGTGCGGTACGCAATTTGACGTAGAGGCGTGTTGTGTGGGTACAGCCCCCAGTTATGCTTACCAAGCGTTCTGTCTGTCAAATACCAGCATACGAGAAGGGCCATAACTTGTAAAGTAAGGGCATGAGAGCCCATGTTTATGTGAACATACATATCTGTTTTTGGATGCAGAACTCACCACTAAAATACGGGAAGTCTAATCTCGAATCACCCTACATATCTGGAATAGTCTAGTAAAATACACGTACGAAGTCAGAAACCTGATAAATAATCTAGAGAGCTCCATCATTATAAAACGAACCTAGCTAATTAATTATTTCGATTTGAAACTGATACGCCAAGTATAATTACATGTAACCCACCACAGAGTATAATTAGTAAACTGTTATAGTGAGGAAACAATAAACTCGACTCCAGACTTTCTTGCTTGAATGAAGCCATTCATTTATTGACAGCAAAATCATGAAGCAATAATTATAAAGAATTGCACTAATATATAACAAGTACAAGTAGTATATTATTACAATACACCAATGTTTCTGTCTTCCACTGGAACACCCACAAAGAATCTCCATAGCAGTATCAGACATCAAGGACTAGCAAAGAGCATTAATTATTTTCAGAATCAAGCATCGTCATTATCAGTACACAAGCCGCACTACAGCCAAAAAATATTTTAATATATACCCCAATACTATGAAGTCAAGTAAAGTGATGTTAGGTCTGTCATAATAAAGTTTATGACTGTGTGTTTAATTCTTTAGATTTTCCCGTCATTCTTGACGGAAAATTTAAAAAGAATAACAATATAAATAATAATAATAATAATAATAACAAAATGTACTCGATAGCCTGCAACCAATACAAAATGTTTCATGCACAATTAAAGTTGGCTATAAAAATAAAAATTTGTAAATACAATTGGTTCCAAAAAGTATGTAACTCATCGACGGAAAGGTTCCTACTGTTTCAGCCCATAATGCACAAGAACGTCGAGCAATCCTCAGTAAACAATTCCCATTTTGAAAAATTACCCAATTCGGGAAAATGAAGCCCAACGAATATGCTTTTATGTTTTCTGAAACACTACAGTCTATTCAAAACACGGAGGAGAAGCTACAACCACAAATTAAGCACGTGGTAGACGCAATATCAGCATTTTGTCACGTGACGCGCTAGACTTCAGGCAGTGGCAGAATTTTTCCATTAGCTACTGGCTCCACACCGACTCTGCGACCCGCCCGGAACCCGGAACACACTCGGAGGCGACAAAGTGGCCGTGGCGTGAACCTAAACCACTCACTTCACTCTAGTGTCGAAGTTATAAATGCGTGAAGCTACGTGCCCAATGCCCCATACATCCTCACGGCGTGGTTCTTAATTAGGTAGAGGGACAACTTCACGTTTTTCATTTGTGCGAGGAACACAATGGAAGCACTTTTTCTCTAACGTAAGATTCTGCTATCGCTTGCGTCTCTTTTTGTGAGACGAGTTTCTCTCGGCGGTGAAGAAGGCGATGTTGGTCTGGGTGAAGCCTCGCACCCAGGTATCAACCTTTCGGACATACTATCTCCATCTTCAGAGCATCTCATTTTGAACTCACAGCACAACTTCTACGGCACTTCGTACATCGTATACCGATCATTCAAACAGTTTAAAATCAGTAGTAGTAATCATAATAATATAAAGACTAAGATCTAAGGACTGACAGCAGCCAATAAGCTTCAAAGTGCGCAACGAATTCCTGGGACTTGGACCAAAATCAGAGGAAAAGTTCGACGAATGACGCGTGAGAAAAGCGGTGTGTTGCTAGGTGACGTGGCTACATAGTTTGCCTTTTAGGTAGGGACAGCCAGACAGATGACGGCGTCTGAGCATTGTCAGTGTTAACACACACGGCATCAATTTCGGGTGCCAGTGCTCCTACACAGAACTGCACAGAAACCTTACCGACGAATGGAACATCAAACCTGACAACGGAAAGGTAAGAACCTCTGGCCAGAACTTACGACGACCACAATCCTTCAAGTCCGTCCATACACAGAGGGTACACGAATTGTACACAACTCAAGCTATTTATTTCGTCTACAATTTCTATCAGTAGATTCTATACTTTTCCGATATTAAGACAATGCCTGCTAAAGTTCATTTCAGAACCTTCTATCTTGCTGCACTCACTTAAAAACATAAGATTAAAGTCTACAAAACTATAATTTTACCGCTTAGTTTATATAAAAATGCATATACTACTTGAAATCATGAGGGAAACAGCTATTTGGGAGATACACAAGTTTATGGCAGAATAATACTCAAATGGATCAATGCGGATAATTTAAACATGTGTAAAACGTCGTCTCTCGCTTTAAGGGAATAATACTTGTATTCTGGGTGCTTGAGAAGAACATTTATAGGAGAATATTCGAGGTAAAGAAGGAGGGGTAAAACATGAGGACGCAGAAAATTACAAAATCAAGAACTTCATGTAATACTGTTAAAGTGAATAAAGATGAGATAGGTGGGACAAATAGCATGCACTGGGGAGGGGAGAAATGCACACAGGATATTGCTTAATAAATCTTAGGAGTAGAAACATAGGAGAAAATGTGAGGATGATGTTAAAATGAATTATTCAAGAAAGGATTAAAATGGCTCAAAATGCAGTGCGATGGCATTGGCTTTCCGGTTGTCGACTTATTTGATCTGCTGAGTAACTCTGAACTACATAACAAAGACAGTCCACCACGCAATCAGCGGGAATTATATATAAAGTATTTCAGCGATCTAAATCATCAATTACAAATTTATGCCTTCTGGCTCACTATCTGTTACTTTTGGCATGTAATGTCAGCGTTTTAACAGTAGCATCTTTTTAATCTTTTTACAGAAAAATGAATCAAACAGAAAATGCTAGTTAGTTTGCGAGCTATCTTAAAACCGAATTTAATACACCAAACAGCAAACCTTCCCATAAATCGCTGTCAAACGAAAAGTTTACGTAAGACGTAGAGTTTGAAGGGCAACCATGTTTTTCGTTTACATTTTGCAACCTCATGAAACAGAATACTGGGGTAACGAATCTTTTAACACGTGGTATAGAACATTTTAGATGGGGCATCTGCCCACAGTAAGATTTCATCCATTACCCGACAATATGAAAGACATAATAATGGAAAAAATATATACGACAAGAGCTTATCGAATCAGTGACCCTGAGCTCACGATATAGGCACTTGTTCCTGTAAACATTACATCAGCTCAGAACTGTTTTAAAAACAACGCAAAATGTCTTACTGATATGTTAATATGTCACGAAATAATAATATCCAAAGCAACATTTAACGAAATAAGTGAGTTCTATTTGTGATAGCGTAAATTTATTAAATATACAATTCAAGAGAAGTGCCTTGTTAATTAACAACCAAATTATTGCCTTCATAAAGACTTCAGCTACAGAGAACCATAATTGAAAGTTTCCAAATCAGTGATTTTGCGCACGCATGCACGGGGATGATTCACACACCACGAGGTTATCCAATTTCTGTTCAATTATATGTGGCTTGGGACTAGTGCGGCGGCATACCGAAATATAACAAGGTTCAATACTGATGGCAGTGTACAGTTGGATTGTTTGTGATCATGTTGCTTCCAGCGACCTTCATAGTTGTCGCAAAGTAACGCTAAAATATTTATGGGCTCCCACTTCCCATGCGAAGTCATACATTTCAGCTTCTTTCCCAAGACTAGTACGCAACGTAAATAACATTAATGCATGTGCCTGCCTACGTTTGTTCGATAATAACGTAGTAACGGAGAATCAGAATTTTCTCGTTCAGAAGACGAATGTAAATTTTGATTTAGTGTTAGACCTCAGCTTAGCACGAACATCCCATTTCCGATAAACACCTCCCTTCATGATAAACATAACAATATCCCTTTGTTGCCGCCATATTCTCAAGAAATTAGTTTAATTCCGGTTACAAAAATTGATAATACATTTTTTAACACCTTTGCATATTAAATTTACAATTTCAAACGAAAATACATATTTGACTGTCAGACAGCGATTTTCAGTTTCTATCGGAGGGACTTTCAGGAATAAAATTGTGTCTTGGTAAATTTCAGAGTAGGATATAAGTTATTTAAAATATGGATTAGAGAAAAATAATCCGAAACACAATAACTCAATAGCCTATATAAATACCAGCGGCTGCTAGCCCATATGAAAATGACAGTCGTCTACATAGGCCTATTATACGAGTCATCCTACGTAACTTAGTAGCATTTGAAATAGAACGCTAGATTACGACGTAGAATATTAAATACGGTAGACTAAACAACTTAACCGGACAATCTAAACAGTAAAACAATATCAACTTCGTTGAATCGTGTAATAAGACATAATAGGAATTCAGGTTAATTTTTTAAAAAAACGTTATATTTATTTCCAAATTAACACAAGTGTGAAAAGACGATAAAAATACGTACATCGAAGATACTTACTCAAACGAAACTAATATTAAAAACGAATATCATTCATCTAAAGAGCTCACTTATTCCAGAGTATCAATTACCACTTTGGTACCTCATGTTTCGGTTGTTGTAAACCATTTTCAGGTAGTATAAAAAGGCTATTATTGCACTGTGTGTGACACAAATTGCGATCATAATGTATAACACAAGTATTTGTTTTGCTAACATTAGACCAAGTTTCATACAGTGGTATAGTAGCAAACAGAACACTGGAACAAGTAAGAAGTAAACGCAGATAATATTCATCTTAATATTATCACATTATTTATACAGCTGGATGACTTTAATCAATATTAGTCCAAAGAACCTAACTCATTTTTAACTACAGATTTACCACCGTAAAACAGCATTTCTACTAGTCGCATAGACAATTTAAATGTTTGATAACCAAGGATTGACACACAGAACACAGGGCAAAGAAAATCTACCACGTTAGTAATCCGTGTGTTTCACCTCCATAGCTTTTCATTTTCAAACTAACCCTCATCCCTCATGCAACCCTGTACCGAACCCCTCCAACCCCTCTCATGGGGCGGTAGTCGAGCGAACCTCTACTGTCGGTTTTCCATAATTTGATTCGTACTAGCAGAAAACCGGAGAGATGAAGGAACTAATTTTCTTTTAATTTCCCCCTAATTTTATAAACCTTTCCTCTCTCTCTTTCTCTGTCTCTTGCAGTATTACTCTTCTCTTACGTACACACTCTTCTATCTCGGGATGTTACCTTCCTACTCACAGCCTTCTATAGCCTGGTTTCGCTTCTTAATTAGCTAACTGTACCAGAAGCCTCGAAAACATCATACAAGGCCTCCCAGCGAAACTAAAACAATGGCAATTTTGAGAGCACGGGAGGTTCAAAACTTAGGAAATTTTGTTTCTCAGAGAAAAGGTACATTCGAAGAACGTTAAAGTACCGTAATGCATATACACAGAAACATACATACATACATAATGCTTCTTCTACTTTTCAATTACGCAATTTTCTACGTAGCGCGCACGCAAACACCACTGGCATTTAGTCTGTACAAACATAATTTTAATAAAATTACATTTTGCACGTTCTCAAGTTTATTTTAACTCATGTTCTGAGAATTTGCGACTGAAATATTTTCATGGGAGGAGGAATATTTCGTTCACGTATTTATTTAACCACGCTGGATATCTTTTTTAATTTACGCAAATTTTTACTTGAAGATGGCTGTCTTCATCAGACCTGATGATGGAGGCAGCAAGGACCTCAGATGTCGGTAAACTTCTATCAGACTACACGGCGCAACAACCCAAAAGACAGTCATATTCAGACTCACCGCCGTGAAAACCTCAAATCCTACAAATTTTTACTTCATGTTACGTGACTTCTAAATTTTTACGATCAGTGATTCTACACACTGTTTCTGCTAGTACTCCACTATCCTCACTAATAGGCCTACTTATTTATCAGTTTTTAAAATAAGAAAGTTAACACAATATAAAATCGTAGCGATGTAAATAAGTTAAATTCAGAGTGGACATTTCTTTAGTTTAAAAGAAATGCAGAAGTTTGACTTTCTTTCATGTATGACGTGAAAATGTAAATTGAATTGCAACTGTCGTAGAGAACCGTCGAATGTTTGGTGAACAGTGTAATGAAATCTGAGGTACAATACGAAAAGTAAAGCTATCCCGCTATATGCCATGTAGGCGCTTTGGAAAGGGGGGGCTTAGCCCCCGGGGGGAAAAGATCCCTGATACTCACTGGACAATGAGGTCCAATACAAGAAGCTAATTTCAAGAGAAGTTGAATGACGAAGAACTATTAACTTTAACGAAAAAGTCGCGTAACAATTCTGGCGCGTTTGTTAGAATCTCACCTTTGCGAATGGTGCCTAAGAAATATCATCGTGAACTACATTAATGACCATTGCGTGAATTGAACATATGGCGCCGGTATCGCCGGGGAATTACGTCATCGCGGGGGGGGGGGGGTCCCTCCACACAGTTGCACGGATGGCTCAAGATTCCCCACACTGAGATTCCCATGGTATGTTGGGGATTCCCTAATTTTAGTAAAACTCTCCAATATCAAATTTAATGAAAACCTATTCAGCTGTTCTCGAGCTTTTACATACGGACAGACTTACGTATGGAGGACGATGAGACAGACATCGACGCTAACAAGCTGTTGCAAGTTTAAGTAGCAAAAGTTGCTTAAACATTGAAAAATAACAACCACTACTCAATTTGATGATTCCCTTTCAGCTGCAGAGATTATATTAGACGCGACGAAACTAACAAAGTGTCAGAAGTTTTTGGAAATGGTCGTGGACTATTTCAAGGTGCTACTCCTGCATGTCTCAAGGCAACTGGGGAAACCATCAAGAATATAAGCAAAAAGAACATTGGATCGCCCGAATAAGAAGCTTTACCGCTACATTAACCTTTTCGGTTCAAACGAAACAAAAGAAGTGCATGGGAAAAAAGATACAAGTTAATTAATATGAGAACATAAAGAGACTTCACATAATTTCAAAATAAAAATAACGTAATGAAGTATCTGAGTTGTGTTACAGCATAAAAAATATATGTCGAGGGGGGGGAAGAAAGGAAATTAAAAATGAAGATTTTATGAAGTTCAAACTGAACGAAAGCAGAAATACGTAGACATAAAACATTTTACGTAAGACGAGTTCTCTGATCGGTACGGCCGTGCTGACTCATGTCGTAGTTCTAACGATTTCTGAGGCAACAAACTTGTACTCCTCGCTGTTATTTCTCCAGCTTTCGTATTTCATTTGCTGCGTCTTTCCACTTTACGGCCTCCCTTTCCATCGTCATTATGCAAAACAAAACATAAATCAGGTGTCGTGTCGACGGGAGCGTTATGTTGCAAGAAAAATATTAAAAAGAAAAAGAAGACAAAGACAAGGCACTAGACGCAGCGTCTTGCCAATATTGTGCATTCAAATTAAACGGGCAACTTATAACAGCGAGCAGCGAATCTCCCAAGAACTACGAGTATATAAAAAGTTTCTCAAGGTACCATACATGTCGTATGTGCACACAGTTTGTGTAACATACAAACTGCTTACGACTTAACGAAGTAATCAAACATGTAGGGTCTGATGTTTTCCTTTTGGAGAATACTCATTGCGCAATTGAAGGACCTCCTTCGAGGATCGCTTCAGCATTGCCAACCTACAACCGTCTATTCTTTTCTCTCGTCGACACTATTGAACATTCCACAAATATTTTTACAATTGAGAGGTCGAGATGAGATCATAGCAGAGTCGAATGTTTGTAGAAAAGTACGAAAACTATCGGTCACTGCAGGAACCGGTCCCTGCCGGGAGGATCGAAACAGGCCAATTTGTCATTTCTTGAAGGAACTATCCTAAAAGCATTAGTAAGACATGTGCCCGAATTTATAACTTGTGTTGGGCAAGGCCGTGGTCTAGGCAACACGGAGTTTTCCTCCGTGGCATCCCAACAATTACTTCACTCACACACAGAAGAAGGCAATGGCAAACCACTTCTGGATCATCTGCCAAGAACGTATATGAACAGGTCCCAGTCCGAGAAAAGGATGGAAGGATCCTGTTCATATGGACCTGTCGTCAGACAGAACACTAAATAAAAATAATAAATAATGCGATATGTCTTCCGATTCAAGGCAGCAGGAGAGCGAACAACAGATAAGAAAATTCGTTTCTATGTTCCACATCAATTTTAACAACTTTTGAAGAAATTATTAATAAACCAGAATTATAAATATAAACATTAAGCTTTGGTACGATCTATTCAGCTGTAAATGCACGGACAAGATTTAATCGTACGCGAGGAATCACTGCCATCTACCAGCCGATGTACACTGATGTATTCGTTAGCAATGCGGATAAAACCAACAAGTAACGTAGGTAGGGGGTTTATATCTGTGCACTGGGCTGATATCGCAAACCCCTTTTTTCAATGTGGCGGTAATCTACTGGTACCTACATAATATCCACAACCACAAAGCCGTAAAACCCAGCGAATGACTAGCATCGCAGTAGTTTGCCGTCGGAGGGGTTAGGGGGTGAGTGAGGAGATGTGATATATAACACTGCAAGCTACATGCATCTGAAATGATTCAAACACTTTGTCGTAGTCCCAACCAGAAAACGTGTAATGTTGTTTTATATACTACACTAGTGTAAATATGTTTTGTTATGTTGGAAGAAAAACAGTCCATAAGATATATTCCGGGTACCAATCGGAAAGAAAACAGAATCCCCAACAGTATATAAGAAAAGGAAATATGCAAAATAAGAACCTCATTCGCGTTTTGTAGCTCACAAAATGGCAATCAGAAACTCCGTGGGACGTGCAGTGCGAAGATAGGTAAACAAGACTTTGCCTATTTGACCAAAACTCAACCTACAAAACAAATGCGAAACTACAGAACATGCTAGTCTAACAAGTAAAAAAAGCTTGTTCAGTGAGAGTTGGGGTTCTCACGTCGGCGAATATGAAAGATGGCCGTCTTCTGGGTTGTTGAGCGGAAGTTTACCGACTTTTCAGGGACGCTCGCTGCCTCCATCATCAGGGAGAAGCAGTCAGTCATAAATGAACATGCCAAACATGTTACACTTCGTAGGACGCTAATGTTTTACAATGATCAAATATTTGAAGCCTCATTCCCAGTCCAAAGAAGCTGAAGACTATCTTTGTCGGTTGTCGCCGCTGCTAATCTCCGAATATTATGAAAGCCCATCCTTCAGAAAATGATATTCATTATGAAATAACGTAAAGACAATTGAGGCAATGCTTATCATCACTGCGTTCAGAATCTCTTTTGTTCTCACGTAAAAGTAGAGACCAAAACTGTGAAAACTACAAGTTCGCCCGCTACTTTCTAAAGTACTACACCCGGTTTCTCACTTTAACGGAATAATATACGTTGAAGAACACGAGAAAGAGATGCTGTGAACAATGTGTCGACATAAGAAGTAGACGTAGGGACGTGGAGAATATTGTACAGCGAGGAGCTTAACAAAATTGTACTCTACACAAACGTTACTAGGACGATCAAATCAGAAAGAAGATGGGCAGAGCATGTGGCTCTCATGGAGGAGATAAGAAATCTACACAAAATTTTAATCGGTAAATCAAGAAATCTGCAGGGAGCAGACAGGCTACTTGGGAAACACAGGCCTATTACTCAAGAATAAACTGCACTTTAATGAAATAGGTGAGTGAATGTAAAGTGGATCAAACTTTATACAGAGTCCAGATGCCGGTTCTTGTGAAGAGAGCAATAAACCGTCGTATTTAATAGAGACTGGAAATTTCCTTATTAGGTAACAGAAGAATGGGTACTCGAGAAGGAATCTGGTCCATGATTTTAGTTGTCAGTATTTTAAATATGACGCACAAATTTGACATAACTAACAGCTCCATAACGCAGGGGAGTAACTGCTTTACTAATGAACTGCGTTTTTACATTCTTCACTGGTACTGCATAAACAAATCTCGTGTTGCGAAAAAAACAATACAGAAACTGTAAATCACGCGGCTATATACACTTCAAAGAGACAGCAATTAGATCTCATTGTCTGTTGTTAAGCAAACGTCACTACGAAAAATGTTTGTCATATGCAAGTTCTAGACATCTATTTGAAGTAACAAACCAGTTCATTGCAATTTAAGCTTCAGAAGATTATTAAAGTTTTATTCGAGCCTACTGTAGAGTAAGGACTGTACTGGACAGGCATGAAATATACTGTAAAGATTTGGTACAGACACATTTGATCGCAATCCACCGAGTACTGGGAAATTAAACAGTGGACGGATGGACCGATGTGCCCTTACCATGGAGGGTTAATTTTATAGCATGTATCAAAACTAACAAGAGTGGAAATGCGTACTAAAGTTTGGAGCAAAGACGTTTTAGACGCGCTCCTTAAGGTTATGCATTACTCAATGTCTTGATGTTCATTTACTGTAATATCACATTAATTATCACAAATTCTTACACTTAATTCTGTTCATTCGCGCCAAATCATTATGAAAAATGTCTTAAAATATCATGGAATTAAGCAGAAAAACAGAAATGGACATTATGAGATTAATGCCACATCTGAAGACATAGGAAGTTAATACTTTCAAAATAAGCCACTAAGATACGGGGCTGGGGCAGGTATACACAGAGCGCGGACGGGATCTCCTACAGCTTCAATACCCTGACGACGAGGACGAAGATGGTCCTCGGAACGTTGGTGTTTTCTCAATTAAACCACCTGACTCGGCTGGTAGCCTGAGAAGAATTCATTATAAGCCACTAAATTTCAGCAGAACGCAGGGATACCAATTCCGCGTACAAAGTACAGTTTAGGACGTGGTAAAACACAGACGACATTAGTTTGAAAATATAAATCTGTAATTTCATACATAAACATATTATTTTCTATTGTGTTTCGTTACACATTCATAATATCGAAAATGCTTCTTATAAAATGTCAGGTTTTAAAGATATCTCTGAGAGTATAATGTATAAAGTTCTTCCAATTGGTCATTTTTGATAAAATCGTTGAAGTTCGACTTAAGCTTCATGTAAGTTATAGATATGAATGAAACATAAGTTCGCCAGCAGATGTAATTAACCCCCCTAACACTAAATGTCATCTGCTCCGTCGATTAGGTTAGAAGATGTAAGATGTGGACAAATAGACAGAAAGAACCTCTCCATTGTATATCCACTTTATACGCCTTGCAAACAAAGCAGAAAAAGAGCTGTTAAAAGAAAATAAATAAACAAGGGATGAAGTCACAAGACACAATAAACACAAGAGCTAGCAACCAGGCAGTGGTACGAGATGACAATAATCTGCTTTATCGTTACTTTTATCCATTCTCCGCCATTATGCTGGAATAACCTTACTATAAGATACAATAACAAAGACACATTTAGAAGGGCACTAATGAAATTCGCGCAGTGTCAGTGTTTTGTCGCCGCAACTTACACTGATTGCAATATCGTCACACCCAATCCCACGGCAGGAGGACATTTCCAGCACCAGCGCTAGTGTAGGACTTGATTTTAGCCGGGTTTAATTCTGTTTTCCTATGACGAGTGGAGGACATTTCCCAACACCGAGATTAAAACCAGAGAGAGGGAGGTTGCCAGCCCACCCCCTTCACAAAGCTGCCCTACAACTGCAAACACCCGCCCCCACAGTAATAAAACCTTTTACTACCAGAAAAAATTGAACTGCGCCAAAAGCTAGGAGACACAATGTCAACTGAACATAGGAAGAAGGATAATGCTGTCCTGTTTCGAGACGTGGCATCTCACTCAAAATACCTGCTTATAATTAATCCCAACGGCATATTCTGACACATACTAGCCATCCGCTGATTCGAGTACCAATACAGTCTTTTAAAGGCTATCAAAACTCACGGGATTATTACATAACAAATGTAATTGCCTGCAACCATAGATATTTCTTCAATGATTTTAATAACTTATTTTAAAACCTTCGACTGCATGCCTTCGTCTATACTCCCCTACACTGGTCAATATTACAGGCATTACAAGATCCATTTTTCTTCAACTCAGTATTAACAAAATGCCAATGGTTACGATTCTTGTGCTCAAGTAGTGACGTGAGAATGGTAATTAGTGAAACCAGAAATAAAATGTTCCTGTACGAAAGCCGATAATTCTGTTAACCTGAGATTTAGTGAAATAAAAGCAGTGTGGAAAACCACTAACCGAAAACTCACACAAGGTCGGAAATGACAGTTCTTAAGACAGCACACAGTCTAGTCTTAATGTTGGACGCAATACAACTCGTCTAATTTATATTAAATTAAATCAAAACATAAAAGCAGTGTTGATACTTCAGACACCGTGTAGTTCATAACGACGACCACGAGAGACAGGAGTCTGCCAAAGTTCCCATTGTGTGGCTCCAAATTGAATAACGTGTCTGGGAAATGCAATCATTTATAACAACATTCATTGCCAAGGCTGTCTATCCGCAGACCAGCTCGGATCATGTATACAAGTTTCCCACGGAAGAGATCTGCATAAAGCTATCCCACGCTTAGCAGAACGCGAGGTTGGTAACTCATAAATGTAACAAATACACGAAGTTCATCCGAAGCATCAACACACGGGAGCAGAACGCCCTGCAGAGCCCGCGGTACTAGAATTTCACGGTGACCTCCGACGTTCATGAGACAGGAGGGAAGAATATGCAAGGATTTGCCTCAACATTTACTTTAAATTACTTACATTTGAAAGTATTTCGTTTAATCTTGGAAAATTAAAGAAAAATATCGTTAAGCAGACAGAACTAAAATATAATAATAAACCGGGAATTAGATGACTACAATGCCTGTAATTCGACCATGTCTGAGAGTATTATTAACCCTTTAAAGTAGGAAATAGTGGCCGTGAACACGCGCTGAAAATTTCTTGATCAATGAGGGCCCATCAAGATTTCAAAGAAAACCTTGTACCATGAAATCAAGTTGTAATAATTTCCTTGAAAAAATACTGAATACAATTTTTAAATTTCTGCAATACACATGCCCTCAAAGGGCTCATTGAACACAATGTTCCACACGTGCAAAAGAAAATTTAAAAAAGTGTAGGGCAAAGTAAGCAAACACTATGGTACGGATGGAAGCCATGTTTGTGAGTGGACACACTAGAGCAGATTGAAGAGGGCAGGTAGTATAGGCTACTAGGATCAGTTAAAAGGTTTCGGAAGAAGAGCAAATCAAAGATTCAAACAACTCTGGAACCGTCAGGAAGGTTTATAAAACATTCAGTACACCACGTATAGAAACGGACAGGTGTCAAGCTCTGTAGAATACTGCGGCGACAGAGACATCTGACGGACACAAAACCCACACAAACAGAAAGTAAAACTGACCGCCTGCAGTACAAAATTTTAAAACAAAAATAAAAACCCATTTAGGAATTAATTAAAAAAATGTGGATGCGTAAAAAAGTCTGTTTATTTCCTGTGAAAAGAAATTTTAAAACATTTATAAATCAAGTTAAATTGTAACGTTTACTGAATCTCTCACTCCGAAGAAGTTATCCCTGGGCACCCCAGTCTGGCTGACACCTGGTTCGAGTCTCGACTAATTTCACCGGGTTCTATTCTGGATTTCCTTCCGCCGAGGAGGTTAATACAGCAGTAACACTCAGTGGTTCGGGCTACCAACTATCGTGGCAAGTTTCGCTCAGAATACCGACCCCTATTTAAAAGGCCTTTAACGATAACTAGTGAAATAATCTAAGAACCAGCTTCATACACAGTAAATTCACATTCGCGTATTATTTTTTTATTATTCCGTATGAATGCCGGTTCAGTGCCCTGAGCAGACCACGACAGTTTCCCCACTAATCATTTCCAGTTCACTGGCACGATCATTATTTCACATGACACAGTAAATAATTTGTGGAGGTCACAAGGAGTCGCTACATAAGGGATCGAACCACGTATCATACGTTCATAAACTGCAAGGCTCGATTTTGTATCTATTCTTACTTTCAAATGTGACTGATCCCATAAATATCAACAACAGTATAAGCTAGTAAGTAAAGTAAAGTTTGTCCCACTATACGCCACGTAGGCGCTTGGGGTGAGTGGAGGTACAGCTCCTCTCTTCCTTGACTAGATGGAAGTGAGCGGTCAGCATCACGCCCCGGCCGGCTTTACCCCCGGGAAAGGACCCCGGTACCCATTGTAGAGGAGGCTGGGTGGGCGCAGAGGCTAGAGGAAAAATCCTCTGCCCCCGTCGGGGATCGAACCCCGGTCGTCCAGCCCGTAGCTAGTCACTATACTGACTGAGCTATACAGTGTAAGCTAGTAAGAAATAAAAATATAAATAGCATAGAGTATTGTATGGCTTTACAGTAGTTGTAATCTATTCAGTACAACCGTTTAACTATCGATAAGGTTTGCTTAGTAAGGATAGAGCTTGAGGAATGCGTCATATCAAGTTATAACTTATATCCACGATTTAGCCTTGCCATATGCCAGAAAGTTTGCCATCGGCTTCTCGCCGCGGAGAGCCAGGCCCGAGCCCAGATTAGCCCACGTAGGATTTGCGGCGAACAAAGTGGCACTGTGACAGGCATCTCCGAGTCCTTCTATCTTCCCCTGTCAATATTACTTCATATTAAGCAATACATAATCTGGGGGATGGACAAAGGGTCCGTTAGAGGCCAGTCCCATAAAGACTCTCGTAGTAATAATGTTTGCAGCATTGGGTCACATCCTGTTCCGTGTGTAGGGTTGGAATATAGTAAGAAAACTTGTCCATCATTCTGTCCTTGCACAATTCCTAACTTCTTTCTGCCTTTCTATTGATATTTTAACATGAAACGACAACACTTCAAGAAGGTGAAAGGAGGAAAAAGTACTTTATAAAGTTTGACAGGGTAATTGTTTTTTTAGGGACATGCGTGGCTTATAGGAATGTTAGGACAAACAACTCCATGGGCAAACGCCAGCCCGCTTTGATAAGCCATCTGTTCCGAGGCGATTTGAGTCAGTGTCCCAGGTTTGCTCAATGGAATATTCTGTACCGCATTGCACGCAAAACCAACATTTCCCGATAGACTAATAAGAAAGCCGCAACTGAATGTTTCTGAAGTATCATACTTAGAATATCTCTTAAACACATGGCAAAATGCTATTCTGTTCGGTAGCAATTATCAGACTGTACGATCTGAAGCTTTCACGGCGATTAAGTATAATGAGTTCTTCTCGGGCTACCAGCCGTGTCAGGTGGTTGATAGGTGACAACACATGCGTTTCGAGAATCATTTTCATCTTCGTGGACAGGGTACTGATGATAGCGTACAGGGTAGCGACAAAGCATTCTTCAAGAAACAACATATGTAAAAAATACGTATAATAATATAATGATCAATGCTCGTCACGCTTGTGTGTACTGTTTTTACAACAGTTGCTATGTTAAACCTGCCAAGCGATTTTCGACCTTACGCTATGATGCCTGTTCTACTGTTGCCATGGTAATCCTGTTAAGCGATTCTGGGCCTTACGATTTGCATTGCTGAGAGTTTATTAGTTGTTTTAGAGGCTACAGTGGAATCGTGCACATATTCAACCGGTTTGTAGTTAATGGTTATTTTTAAATGAAAGACAGTTACCTGCAGGTCAAACTAAAACTGTTATAAAAGTGGTTCTGTTTTTGATTTTCATCATAAGAACGTACAACATTTGCATTCTCTAGAATAATTAATCGCGGTATCTCTTGTGTCATCCATACAATATCGTAAATATAAATTCCTATCTAAACACATTCTCATAAATAAAACTACCTCTTGAATATTAAATTACCTTTCGCAGTTTGTTGGTACCGGATGGAGGTCCCGAGGCCCCACGAGTTTCGGCGTGGTGGTGAGGAGAAGAAGTATTGGCTCTACTGGGAATAAAAACTTTGTCGAATGTAACGAGTGTAGGAAATTCCTAAGAATGGGCGGTGTGTTGAGGGAGGTCACGCAGTAAATTTTAAAATATTAATCTACTTTATGCTTAAACAAATCAATTCAGAAGTTACCACCAGTCACTATTATCCTGTACGAAAACGAAGAAAATGTATAAAATAAAGTCAAAAATATTGCAGACAGAAACATCAAGCAAATTGAATAAATATTAAAGGAAAAGAGAAATAAACAAAGAAGTAGAGAACAAGGAGATAAATAAATTTCGTATAAAACAAGAAAAAGAGGATCTAAAAAGTCAGAGAAGTTGGGTGATTAACAAAATGGAAAATAAGTCGTGAAGTGAAACTGAAACAAATAAATTTTAATAATATTGTGAAAAAAGAAACGTGTAAACTTAACCCACAAGTGAAAAATATGGGTCAGCGTGCACATCCTTTCAAAAATTGCATGTATATTGCCGCAAGAGATCTATTCAGTGAGGCTAAGCAGCAGCACATCCTATTAAACGTGAAAGCTTCATACCTTATGCGTTCTATTAACTCAGTGTGTAAAGAGCTCTAAGTACTTCCAGTTCAATAGCGCATATAACACTAATAGCCTTTATATTCTGGAGAGGTAAAAGTCCATAACTATGAAAAAGGGTTGTCGTGCTACATTTATACAAGTTGAGTGCAGCGAAAATGGACGTTCACAAAAAACAACAGTGCATTAGTTGGCTAAACACAACCCTCACAACGGCTGTAACCTGGAGCCCAATGATTACAGCAATGAACAGCAAATGTCATGGCTACAATTTTACAAAACCAAGTCTATTAAGATATAACCGAACAGATGGGTTTTCACTACAGAACAAATGCAAATATGTGTCTGATTGAAAACAATCTGCTTAAATATAACATCTGTTCACTGTACCATGAGATACGATTAACAATTGAAAATTCCCTTCCCCGAACATGATAAAATCGTAACATACAGGTTATGGCTTAGTAAAGGAATTTTATGATCTTGTGTGACAAGGAGGTTCATAACCGTGACCACAAAATCTCACCAGAAGTATTACTGATTAAAGTGAGCCCAGTTATACTCTTCACATCATGTGTACAGGACCCCCTTACTTTCACTGTGCTCTATATACCCAGATCATCTTATTTTTGACCTTTGTACTTGGCAATATTATGCTAATACAGACTATTACAATTTTCACCGATTAATTTTCTAAAATTATTTCTTACTTCAACTCTTACAGATACAAACATAATTCTCACAATTTCGTCCCAAAATTCCCTCGAATTACATTACTCATACCCAAACCCGTATAAAATGAGAAGTACAATTATATCAAATCTAAAAATAAAATTGGTGAAGAGTCAATTGAATAAAAATTTTCTTGGATATTATCCATGGTCTAGTAAATATAAAACGTAAAACGACGTTTCGGAGATGGGACTCTATCTCCGTCTTCAGGTTCCTACACAGTTGGGCCCACTAGATAGAGCTAATACCTATCTCCGGACAAAGTAAAAAGTGAAAGTCCCAGAATAAAAAGGCATAACCACACCATCCATCCGTGGGACGTAAAAGAATAGTATGTAGAAATCAAAATTCATGAACACGATAAAGAAAAAAAATAAAAAAAAACCTCACAAAAGGTGGGAATAAATACCCAACTGTGTAGGAACCTGAAGACGGAGATAGAGTCCCATCTCCGAAACGTCGTTTTACGTTTTATATTTACTAGACGATGGATAATATCCAAGAAAATTTTTATTCAATAGTACAATTATAGCTTTACATACCTAAATCTTTACGTTAATACCGGACAAACGTGTACAGAGTATTTTGGACAGAATTGTTAGCATATCTAACTGCATCTAGGTTTCATAAACAATGAATGCAAGACAAAACACATAAAACATATTTTGGTGCAGTACAGGCATTCTGCTGTATAAATCAGAGAACGGGCGGACAGGCATACATAGTTCACTGTCAGTGTCCGCAAAATTAAGATATATCCCTTCTCCTCCACACGTCAGAGCAGCGGACTTGAACACTGATAAGACATACTGACTTCAAATGTCTTTTACGCCGATGTCTAATGCTGCGATGGGAGACCATTTGATGAATACTTACACCAAAAACTGTGTTCTCATTGGCTGTTGGGCCTATGCGAGCCGCCTCATACCGGCTTCGTTCACTTACCTGAAATAAAAAGAAGAGAAACTTACTTTACTTTTAATCTAAATTAAAGAACAATTGATATAATGATACGGGAGTACAACACTAGGAGTATTATAAAGTCAACATGATTAATTTCTACTTACGTTACACAGTGCAGAACAACAAGCAGATATAACACGAATCTTCAGCGTTTGTAAAAAATCGCGAGATTCTACTTTGGGGAAACGTTTTGCAGAAAACGTAGCGAAAATAAACCATTACTGCCACTGAGTGATGTTCAAAACAGGATGCCGGGAAGATAACATTTGGGGTAAATTCGCGTAAATCAAAGTAGAATGGAACACAGAATAAATTAAGATACGACGGAATCAGTATACGGGCCAGTGGCGGGTTCTTATATACACAATAATGAAACCTAGGGACCCGCAAACGGGAAGAGGGGTTTCATGTCCTCATCAACTATTAGCTCTTCAAAAAGCTCCTCGTTATGTAATTTTCTGCAATCGAACCGAATTACACTACGTAAAGTACTTGACTAATTTTACGGATCAGTTATTCCTGAGAAGCTAAATAGTATTGATAGCTAGTAAAGAAATCACTGCATATTATGCAACCCAATGGTTCATTACCGTGTTCGCAAAAGCCCGCAATCGGTTCCCATCCCAAACCAGATGAATCCCATCCACGACCTCTGACACTATCGAACCAAATTTTATAGCTTGATACTGGTGTCCGAAATCAGCATCGTCCCGTGTTTTCAGCGAACAAAGTCAACACTTCTTGTCGAAGTCGTAAACACGGTGCTAAGCTCTCAACCTGCTGGACCCATTAAAAACAAACGACAGAGCCGATATTAATCAATACCATTATGTTGGAGCAGTGTCAATATGGTCACGCCGCTGCGAAGGGAGATTAGAACTTTAAATAGGATTAAGACGACAGACGCCTAGTGAAGTCAGACGGCGACCACAAGGCTGACTGTTTATCTTCTGTTCCAATTACAACTGGAGTACAGTACTCAGACACGACAGTATGCCATCTCTGAACAACGAATGCAACTATTGTTCTCACTGAATGGGGGAATCACCATGGTAACGTCTTAAACAAACAATTGAATGTATGTGCCTAGTTGATTTATATTCTAACACAACTAATCTGCAAATAAAGTTGCGAAATTACATAGTTTAAAGTGCATGAATAATCGAATGTAATTAACACGGATACCCGACTTGGGATACTTCGGTTCTATTTTCAGGTCCCCAAAATGCCGGCACCTGTGAACAGCGAAGTAAACTAACTCCCAGAACGAAGAGGCAATGACGTATAGACGATGTTGGGTTGGTTAAGTGTTGTATTAGATTTGATGTTTTCACGGTAGTGAAAAATGTGGATCGGGACTTCTGGGTTACGAGGCCACAAACTCTTCTATTTAAACACTTCTGCGGGACACATTCATCCGCTTATAAGGCTACATACACGGCATCACAATTAACATGGTTAAATGTTGCTCACATCCTCACAATTTCCCCAGGATCAAAATTTTAATACTGCTCACATATCTCATTCCCCGGTCTTGTAAGAGACCACACTCCAGGAGATTTCAATGCAAGCAGTGAGTGTCCCTTGTCTACATTCGAGCTGCAGTCGTGCTTAAAAATTACCACACAGCTGGATCAGACCGAACGTAAAATAGCCTAAATGATTTTGTGTATGTGCTTTCCGAGCATTGCGCTTTGATCGACCGTTGTACACGGCACTTAAAATGTACAAGAATTAATAGGTGCTGTACAAGTTTCATTCGCTTTAATTCACAATACTTTAATACATACATTACACAATTTTATATAGCTTCATATAAGACACTTAAAATTGTACGACTATGACCTTTTTTAATTTTGTTTCAATTTTATTGATTTTAATAGCTACTTCATTTAAGGACCTACTTCAACATTTAACTCCCTCTTCTGCCATTTGATAGATGATGACACTATATACGTATATGACGGTTTCCTTGGCCGGTTTAAAAATGTACAGAAGTCAAAGTGTAAACGTTTCTGGCGACGGAGCGACACTGTTACATTTATCTTACTTGGGGGAGGGGTTGTTGTTGTTTTAGAGATGTGGAATCTCGTCTTCTGGGTCATGACATCGCCTACCCCGATGATTGATGTAACAAGTCTGTCTGAAACGCTAGTAACCACCTATGAGACTGTACTGCGTCATAATTCCAAATGCCGCAATCCAAATATCGAGCATCATGAAAACCTCAGATCTCGTATGTTCTGGAGAGGGCGATCATCCCGCCCCGCTGATACGCACACAACGCAAGTGACTACTAACGCGGCCAGCCACACAACGCAAACACTATAGGTTGCCCCAAGCGTCAGCCACGACGTGTCTAAGCCGCGCAAGGAAACTGTCATCTGCGGGGGCTTATCTCCGTCCGTCTGCAAAAGCAAGGGCCCACAGAATCGCGTGGCGCAAGAGGGATCAAGTTCTACCCAACCTCCAGCCCTCCAACAGCTAACCCTGGCAGACCTTACACTCACGCAGAAATGATTCCAACAACTACAAAAAGGAAGTTAGGAACTAAAGAAAAAGACTGAAGGAAAGTAAGGGATCGAATAAAATAGTCTCGCACTCCCTCCAACACCCATTGTGTTTCAGCTCACACTCCTGCGTCACCTTAACAATAGGGTGGTTTACACTTCACTGCCTCCATGGAGAAGACTCCTTCTTGAGAAGTAAACAGTGCGCTCAGCTAGTCAAGAAATTCACCACCCTTTATGAATCCGAAGGTTCATAACCGTTTTCACAAGAGTCGGTCACCGGTTCCTATCCTGAGTCAGAATAATCTAATCCAAATCGTATTTTCCTAATTTCCATTTGAAAATTATCATTCTACGTGTAGGTTTTTGGAGTAGTCTCCTCTCCTGCTTTGACAAATGTGCATTGTTAGTGTTCATAAGCACAGGTGTCACTGTCTGAATCTCTGTGTACACTAGCATCAGCATTATGCACTTCTGGCATGACGTATATCCCACTATTTTATCTTGTTAGACCATATACCCGGTTGTGCAAATATGCTGATACGTCCTTCTAGCACGATAACATCGATATCACATAATAAAACTACTGTGAGCTCGTTTACATTATTTTATAATTTTACGCAGGCATTCCTGCCAATAAAAGAAACATGGAAGCCCATATATTATGTATGGAGTTCTAAAGACGGTGGAGACACCGACTGTGGTTTTGTATTTGGTTATCAACAATTTCCTACGAAAGCATCACCTCCATCTTCAAGGACATATTTCAACAACGAAAATGGTGACGACACGTTTCTCCGAAACGTTGATAACGACCTACACAGCAGCAAGACATCACAACCCAAACATCACGATACATAAAGAAGTCTTTAAGCTGTAAGTCATCAGAGAAGTGAACTGGATTCAACGAGCTACGAAACGGTCCAGGGCGGTTATTTGTGAATACGACAGTGAATCATTCACGGACCGGTGAAACAGCAGTGTTTTCCGACGACCGTAAGTTACCTCATGAGCCTCACACGGTACAGTACAAATAGCAGTCCACAAACATAATTATAACACCGCCTAAACACATTTATTCAACTATAAGATCATTTAACTTTGTGGCATAGATATCACGCCACAATCATCACAATGGTGTGCATAATTAAAATTAATCACGACGTCATCTATTTTAAACATGGTATCTGGTGAGTATGTCAATACTTAAGGGATCTTATGTCTGATATTCACCGTCAGAAATATTATATGAAAATGGTCCCGACTCTAGACGGTTATGGAGCTACGGATATGTTACCAGAAATAACTGAAATCCGTCTTAACTAGTTTACCCTAGGCAAAAACTATAAAATCCTGTCGCTGTTAGAAGTTTGGTTAAGTTAGATTGCATTAAGTAATCTAGTTTTGCAAAGAACAAACTAGCTCAGAAGGATTTCGGATATTTCAGGTAAGAGATACATAAAATTCAACATGATTTCAACCATAAGAGAAACATCAGGGCCATAAGTGCGTATTCCAACGTCGAAAATCCCATAAAATAATTCCTCCATTCTCTTTGAGTTCGTTTTTCTTGAAGTACATATCCGTTCTGCGTTTAGCTAACAATAAATACTTAGTCCATAGAGAACTACGAATTCTCGCAAAATTTACGTATTATATTAATCATAAAGTGCCAGTAAAAGTAAAGTAAAGTTTGTCCCACTATACGCCATGTAGGCGTTTGGGGTGAGAGGAGATATAGCTCCTCTCTTCCTTGACCTCGGCACTAGATGGGGGTGAGTGGTCAGCATCACGCCCCGGCCGGCTTTACCCCCGGGAAAGGACCCCGGTACCCATTGGATAGGAGGCTGGGTGGGCCCCAGAGCCGGTCTGGACGCAGAGGCTAAAGGAAAAATCCTCTGCCCCCGTCGGGGATCGAACCCCGGTCGTCCAGCCCGTAGCTAGTCACTATACTGACTGAGCTATCCCGGCACACAATTATGGCCGAACGTCGCCGAAAAGTCGTTACACCAATACTTCGTATTCATCAGATCCTGGGTTCAAATCTTGGCCCGGAGATCGGATAACCTGACCGGTTTTAAGCGGCCTCCCCAGTACTTTCAGGAAAATACCCGACAGAATATTCCGTACCCGTTTCAAGTCACTATTCATTAATAATCCTATTACCCGAAATATAGTCTTGGATATTGATAACTGCAAAAAAAGTAATTATGGTAGAACTGCAAAGTTAAATGAAAAAACACGCCCTAAATGCCACATCAATGAAAAGACAAGGGGGGGGGGCACATATAAAATTATTCTCTTGGGCTTTATCCCTTGTCTAAGTTAAAAATTATAAAACTATAACCGTTTCGAAGTTGGATTTTGCTTTCGTTTCCAGGTATAAAAGCGGAAACAGAATCCATCTTCCGAAACGGAGTTTTATAATCTTATAACCTAGACGATGGACAAAATCCAGAATAACATTTTACATATGGATTATAATCCACCATTGTCAGAAACTTTCAAACAAGGATGACTTTGTCAAAAGATTTATGCAGCAAGGAACTGGCGCTGTTCAACTCCGATTAATTAGTTATTCCTGGTACAATTTGTTGTTTCATGACGCTACACCACATTCAGTCCAGCCTCCTATACATTTACTAAGGCAAAATTGAAACATAACTGTATATATATATATATTACTATTTATAAACAAAAGACCTCTTAATTCTTTCCTTTCATTATTATATAAATTCCGTACTATAGCGTTACAAAGTATTTCTTTCTTCAAAATCTCCTTCAACCACTAGAACACTCTCTTCTTTCCACTTCTTGTACAAACTCCATTATCTCCATCTCTTACCCTTCCCCCATTCATTCTCCATCCTCTTAATAATCCCTTTCACAAAACTTTTCGTGAAACATTCCCAGCAATCTTTGTAGCTTTCCGGTTAGTCATTTTAATGAAGTTATAAACGGAGCAGAAAAAGAGAAAGAAACAAGTGGGGAGAGGGGAAGAAAGTATGAAAAAGAATTTTATAAAAAAGAAAGCAGTACCAGTAGCAAAAGTCTAATGAAAAAATTATAAGTTGGAAAATGGTCTGGTAATTGGAAATATGCACAGGGTAGAGCCGGAAGTTTCTTCGTACTGACGAGTGGTTCCTATTCCATGGCAGTTAAAGGCAGTAGAAAAAACGACAGGTGTAGAATTTCTAATATATTCAGCGCGACAAGACAAAAGTTAAATCAGATCACTTAGCACAATGAGATTTTAAAAGTCCGGTATCCATACCCAACTTCACACCAGAATAATATAAAATTACAATTCTTGTCATAATATCATATCGATATCAATCGATAATAAAACGCTTGAGGCACTTGAGTTAGGGAAGTAGCTAGCTGTGAGATGTGGTTCGATTTCTGCTAAGGACGGGAAATTATTTGGCTTCGCGACTGACTGTAGCCAATCTATAATTCCCAAAGATTACTTCAAATTACGAAAAGCAAGAATTTTTGGTAATGACATCCCAGGTCTCCTTCATCACAGTGGCATACTAAACTCTCGAGTACACCACAGAAGATGTTTTATAATGGACAGACGTATGTTTAGAAATTAACCAACAGCTTCAAGACAGACGACAGTAGAGGATACTTTTGAACAAGGTAATAAACCTTTGGGTCCCATTAAAGGCGAGGAATGTCTTCACAAGCTATGCGACTATAAGTTTCTCAAGAATGGGATGACACCATTCAACTGATTTGAGGAATTACTTCGTATCAGGAAAAAATTAGCTTGAAGACCAGTACCTCGTGTATCGTCATAAAAATAACAAATTCGTTTTTGAAAAACACTCCTCAAAAGCCTGAACGTGTATTACACTTTCTACGCTGATATGCAACATCGTGGTACAACATTAGGACTGTAGAAAAAGTCTGTATTACTTTACCGCAACTAATTTAAAACCTGATAATTAACTGCATGTGTGAAAAGTACTGTCATTATCATTTACAAGTTCTACATTTGAGAGACGTGTAGTTTGCAGAAGTATGCACAAAAAATTAGAGAACAGTGACAACATGTGTACTCGGAAGTGCTGCCATCAAGGCATTACGACACGAATGATAAACACAGACACGTACTCTGAACCCTAACGCAGAGAGTAAAGTTCTGGCGGGTTACAAAATGAACCAGGCCAGACTGGAAGACCTATGTGCAAATGTGATGATTTTAATACAATAAATACTATTGACGTATATTTGCATTCTATTAAATTTACCCAGCAATTACGGACGACAGAGATCTCAATGTCTTAAAACTGAAACTCCATGCCTCCGTCTTCTGATTTGAATGCGGCAATAAATACGCTTAATTTTTATTTTGGTTTTGTATTTTCTCAAACGATGCCGTTAAATTAACCTGGTCCCGTGCCGAGACTGAGAATGAGTGGAGTGTTACCTCCACAAAAGTACAGTCTCATGTATGTATGCTGAATCGTAGTTGAGAATTCAGAATTATCTTTATTTCGTTCCGGGGGATTCCCTTCATCTGTCATCTTTGGATGTCGGTTCGGTACAACCCCTACTTTATACAAAGCCGCGATAGACCATAAATTATCTTAAAAATGGTTAAACGTACGGAAGTCTTACACGATATAAAATATATTCTTAAACTCCTTAGCTTATGTTTAACGAAATTCAACTTAAAAATGTCTATAGGTTCTTTAAGTGTAGTATCTGTACCGTTTATTAGATTCACAAAAAATACATCAAGGATATAACTAGTTAATGCACATTATCTTCATCCGGACTTTTGTTAAAATATTGCTCGGGGGGGGGGGGGGGGGGGTTAAAGTCCTTCCGAAGCATTAACGGATGCAATTTGATGACGTCTATTTTAAAGAGTATATTATATACATGAAACTTTTACATCCATCTTTAACGAACATCACACGCAAAGTATACAATGTAATAACAAGTCCATGCAACCTCTTAAATAATATATTAAAATTAAAACACTGAAATTATTATTATTATTATTATAACTTCCATCATCATTATTTAACTCAATTTTTAAACACCAAATAATATTACATTTATTTGTTGTTTGGCTGCAACATCGCGAAAAGTTTTGTAAATACGGAACATATCGCCCAATGCATGAAACGGCATATGGTTGCCAAGCGACGAGACCGGTGGTCACAGATCGCTTCATGAATACTTTAAACGGGGAACACAGAGAATTTTATTATTGGTAGATAAAAGAATAGTGGGACCAACGGATGATTTCAAATTGCAGAGAACGCATTTCGGAAATTAGAACATTAAATTGCAGGAAACCCATCCTCTGTCCCTTATTTCCCACTTCATTATTTGTTTACGTGAACTATGAACTGTAATAAACGTGTCCTAGATATCACATAAATATCAAGGATTGAAATGTGAAGTTATTTATAACAGATCCATTATCAAGAATTACCAAATCGTGATCAATTCCAGACAAACTATTCGTAATTAGCGGTACTGTTGTTTCATTTGAAGCTTAATAAACCTGTATAAGGACTCTTGTTATAACACATTTAGCATTCAGAACGAAACTTCAGAAATTACATTGGAAATGAGAAATGGATGATTTCTGAGTTGTAATCAACAAGTTAATAATACAATTGTAAATGAAGCTTAATGAAAGACTGAAATTCTAAGCATGCCTTGCAATTAGAAGCCTCTTGTTGGTATGACTTACAGACCGATTAACTCAAAATTTCTTGTTTTATAACAAACAAAAATTCATTACTGTACACCACAAACTATAATTTCAAACATGTTACTCATTTTGGCGTACGTTTTGAAAAGTGGGGGGGGGGGGGGCCGGAGAAATATGGAATACAGGACTATTAAGTCTGGTACAGAGTGTCGCACAGCCAAATTAAATTCTTTTGAAAGTGGGTCTTTTACCGAGCTGAAAAGAGAAACATAAGAGATACGAGGACTGTACAGAAAAAAGAAAGTAGTGAATACTCCATGAATTTTAAAACCTCTTACATTCGCTAGATCGTAAAGTTCTTTATTACAACCCATGTTCCTTTCACTGCAGCAACAAGGGGTGAACTACCCTAAAGGAAATATTTAATAGTCCATAAAGTGCCCCTTCTTCGTCTTGCTGATCCGCGAATTGTAACTGAGCGCTGCAGATGATATTACATAGACGCTTATCTATTTCTTCGACAAGAAAAATATTACACTGTTTCAAATACACGTTACGATTACAGGGCGTTTACAAACATTTTACCATTCTAATCACACTGCCAACTTCGGATGTATCTGTGAAATATAACATAGAAACTTCCGTCGTCCTCTTGGCAAACTGAAAACGGAGCAGTTACTTGAATTTGGGGAAAAACAATTATAGATAGGCCCCTATTTACACGTTTTAATTCTAAGTGCCACGAGAGGAAGTTTAAATAGGGACTAATATGGGACTTTCATACGTCTTTCCACAATTTACAAAGGGCTGAAAATTGGGATTTGCATTTGGAAACACAATGGAGCAAACCCCTTGGAGCACCCCATTGTGAAAGTTCGTTTAATAAAATTACGTTGTGCAAAACAGAATGGGGGTAAAATATAAAGTGACAAGTGAATAAACTAATTAATTGTGACGACAAGATAATTAAAGTAGCGATCTGGAAGTAGTGGCTGGCTTTGTACGACTTGCTGTTAATTTACTTCATTAAATGACACGGCCAGAACACAGATGGCGCACAATACCAACACATAATGCTGTCAACAAATCCAAATCATCCTCTCATAACTATTTCTGTTCCGTCGCTTCCTATAACAATTTTTTCGAACTTTAATAAAAAGTAACACAATAAAAAGTACCGGTTAGTCTTTCGTTTTTCGTATTCCAGGTTTATACATTTACTTGTGGATTACGTCACAGGGATAAAATGGCTTCCACAATTCTCATAGGAAAGAGTACAGGCCGAATACAATAATTAGTTTCCTCTCCTGAAGAGGATTTTGTTTCAACGTTAGAATTACATTTTTGAAGACTTGTGATTTTCTCTAGCAGTTTTGTGAAAAACAAGTACAACCGCATGTAAAAAGTTTGTTTAAAGTTTTGTCAAAAACATGAGACAAGTTGCACTGGGACCATGTACGTCTGTCCGTAAATGCATACTTCTGAAACGAGCACAAAAAATACACGAGCATTTAATAAAAGGCATACCGGCATACATCACAAGATTCGTACAATTAGTGCACTGACAAAACATGCACTTTATTCTTTGTCAGTTTATTTTAACGACACTTTTCAATCACTCAGATTACTGGGACGAAAGCCAAATAATCCTTTGGAAAGAATATCAAAGGATGCGTGGCCTAATTTAAGGCACGATTCCGGAATTTTCCTCAGGGAAATAAGGAAAATGATGAAAAATCTCAGATCGGGATAGCAGGTCTCCAGACACTTTCCGAGTGTTGAACAATCGACTGGGGTGTGAAAAGTGCAGAAATCTACAACGAATTTACACGTATGTACGCAATTCAACGTACCTTAAAACAACTTCAATGTTCCAAACCCCACAGGCTTCATTTATTTTTCAGATACGGCATATCCATCCACCTCTTACAGTTTCTAACGCAACACAACGTAAATTCGACCAGGTCAAAGCAAAGAATAAAAATAATCTTCTTAATGGGCACAGAGGCGCTCACTTTCCAGTGATTGTCCAACTGACTATTCAGTATACAGTGACGGACAGAAAGTCAATAGTAATTCCGTCATCAAGTTTTAAAAAGAGGGACGCATCGTTCGCTCGCTTCACAGAGATCAATACGCATTCGACTTCTCGATCAGGCACAGTGTCGAGGTGAAGTTCTCTGCTATCAACTTACCGAACGACACGGGACGGAATTAAAAACAAGACAGGACTAGATGTATTTGAAGAACGTAAACCTATCAAATCAACCGAACTTCGGAGCCAAGTACGTCACAATCCTTCTACACATACGGGAGATGCCGTGTTCAAATCTTAGCCAGGAAACCGTCTATATTAAATGAGGTTGTTCGTGCCTTTTCTCAGTCCCGCCAGGCGGATGCAGTGACTATACCTTCAATCAGGCCATGACAACTTACTCCCATATTCCTTCCAATTCATTAACATATTCTATAATTCGATGTTATATATCCTAATCTACTAACAGCGACTTTGAATAAACCATAAATATATTGATAAAGTCTTCAAAATGAAGATTAGCGAAGCAGATAAAACGCATACCAACAGCAAGGTAAAGTTCTGGAAGCTGGAACAGCCCAAATAAATGTTTGAAATGTTATTTTATATTTCGTGTATCTCAGTCGTCTTGAGATTCTATTGTCCTTAAACCTAAAACCACATAATTACAGAAAAAATGGATGGATGGCTACAGGATATTTAAAATGCATTTAAAATATACTCTGAGGACGAAAATATTTGGGGCGTCCATGCAATGAAGCACAAAAATAAAAGAATGACTGGTGACGCAAACTAAAATATAAGCCCAATAATTAGCGAATGTAATAATTTTAAATCCCAAACGCGTTCCGGGATTTTTTTATAGTATTTGCCAGACATAGCGTCATCGCGGATCGAGACCGCGCCAGGCTCTCTCATACACTCAAACACAGTGGCTACATACATTTTCTAACACCAGATGATAAAAATAACGAGTTAAAGAAGTGAGCATTTAACATCCAAAAAGGCACAATATAATTTTAATCTGTGAGATTCGAGATTCTCAGAGCACTTTTCTGGGTTGTTGTGCTGAGTAGTCAGGTGGACGCTTACCGACGTTTCAGAGGCAGGAAGCACCTCTGAAACGGCGCTCGCTGCCTCCATCATCAGGGCAAATTTTTCGGGAACAATTTTCTGAACCACTATTTCAGACTCTGGGGAAAATCTGTGGGTTTTCGAATTTGTTGAAAAGTATCCTGTATGGTCTACATAACCGCTGTCGGTGGTGCTTGTAGAAGACCACTCCTTGTTCTACTGTAAATCGAACACCGGTGATTCAGCATGTACTGGCTGTATTGCACTGTACTGACAGCCATTTCTATACGTTGAGGGCATTTCAAAAGGAATACTAAAGTACAGAATGTTCAGATACGAACGTACAGTGACTCATTTCTTTAGTATAGGCATTTATATCCATTATCTCTTCACTTACTGCCTCAAATTAATAAAAAGTCCCTGACTTCTTCGTTCTTACAGCCTATGCTGTAAACAAATAATTTGCATTAGCTTCTTCATGAATCCAAAGTGAATTGTATAGGCAAGATAGAGACAGTTAAGAGCGGCTACTACATACCACAAATTCCTCATTCCGTAGCGCGGTTTATTTGTATTGTGAATTTACAGAACGCAAACACAATTAACGAAGGTGTTGCAATTGTTTCTGTTTGCCTGCTGTTTTATAGCTCACGGGTGGCCGCTCACACCATGGAAAGAACACAAACTGCGAGGATGAATGGGAGCAGAGGAAAATATTTGGACTTAAAAGGTAGAAAGCAACAGTAGATCCCAGGAAATTATTAAAGTACGAGCTTCGTAAGTTGTGGAAATATGTAAGAATATTAGTTCATCTAAAAAAAAAGTTTTCATATTCACTTAACTAGCAAGGTATACACAGTTAAATCTGTTAGTCATATAACAGCCAGTGTCCGTCACGCTTGACTACGAATACGCTGTTCGTGCGATGTCGATAACATTTAAATTACGTTCTGACGGTGGCGACTCAGGTAGGACGAAATACAAAGGAGCCAATGGTAACGTCCGGTCGAATATGCGTTTGGCGGGAGTCCGGCTTCAGCCGCTGCGAAAATGTTTTTACAATTAATTTATTTAGAAATGAAATTTAATAAATTTTGCATTCTCTACGATCAGGAAAGATAATGATGCAGTAAATTGCATCATTTATCAAAACATAAAACAGGTTCATTCGTGTCAACTCTAACGTGTCGTACTAACTAGTAGAAGAAATAATTATTACCAGTGAGTAATGATGCTTCGGTCACTAAAATTGGAGAAATATAAAATAAACGTTTTAATGTATTACAAAACAACAGTGGCATATTATTAATATTAAAATACCTTAACATTGTTGGTGCAACTGCTGGGGGTGAGGGGATTTAACATTGCATTTCCGCATGACCTGACTTCTGGACCAGCTTTCGGCGATGGTAATTACCAGCGACATGAATCGGCTTATTGCCACATTCAGGCTCGTTACCAAAATACATTTAGTCTAAACGGTCAGCCGATGCTGCAAATTTTCGGAATAAATTAACTCACGAAGTTAAAATTGTTAAAATCGAAAATTTTATATTGGTTGGCGCCAATACTCATATGATTCTACGGCAGAATTCTATTTATGTATGAAGTAAGATTACTGCATGCACCAAATTTCTAAACATGATAAGACATCATCATATCTAATGGGTTATCTAGCCCGATAACGAAGGGCTTTTGTGACGATCGCGGTCTACGTAACTGACGAACTAACAAACCAATTCTATGGAGCAGATTACCTCTCAAGAAATTCCCCGCCTCATATGGAACTCCTCCATATAACTAACTAGATAGCTTACCGACCCCGAAGGTTCATCACCGAATTAACCAATGCCCTACTCCTCCATATAGGCCTACTTTCAAGCCATCAGCTTTCTATAACCCTCCTTTAAAAAAAGTTTGTCCCACTATACGCCATGTAGGCGTTTGGGGTGAGTGGAGGTATAGCTCCTCTCTTCCTTGACCTCGGCACTAGATGGAGGTGAGCGGTCAGCATCACGCCCCGGCCGGCTTTACCCCCGGGAAAGGACCCCGGTACCCATTGTAGAGGAGGCTGGGTGGGCCCCAGAGCCGGTCTGGACGCAGAGGCTAGAGGAAAAATCCTCTGCCCCCGTCGGGGATCGATCCTTTAGTAAGGTGAAAAATACAAATTTTATTTACTGCAGAAATCCTAGCCACAGTCATTTATGGGTTTCGTACGATTCTAAGCACAAACAGCGAGCATGTTCTTAAAAACCACCAACCGGTTCATCCTTGTTATGAAGACGTGTTGTGTATTCTTTGATGTAGAAACAGAATTTTTAAATGCTCTTTAGATGACCTTGGGTCAAAAGGAAAAAAAGATAATTCGGTTGACCATGTAAAAGATGGACCGCTGAAGGCAAAACAGGAAATGACCCTAGTCACTCAAGTGATGACGAAGAGTTTCGGGCTTCAAAGGGTTTAGCATTTGCTGACTAAATCCAATTTGTGATTCAGTATAACTCTCGAATAAGGCCATGTAGTCTGAGTACTTAAAAAGTAAACTGTAGAAAAGAAGCAGGAAGGATGGCTTATAAAAAGCAAGGCACTGCGCAAACCCAGAATCCGGAAGAGATAAACGGTTATAATGGGGAAATACCGGAGGAAACAGTAAGAAAAAATGACTAAGAAGAAACGGATACAAAATGTAAATATCCCGAACGAAATTACAGGAAGGAAAACTACATGAAAACGAGGGATCCTATTCCTCGTAACACACGAATATTTTCCGCGGAGTGCAGTTGTGAAAGATGGAGTAGGTAGGGAAGACGAGACAATCTCTGTTGGAACGTTCGTGAAAATCAAACACATTCTAGATGCAGCAGCATCAACGTACAAGCCTGGGGGTCGCATCGACAAGAGACGTGTGTATTTGAGCACAGCTCAAACTTGTTCTTACAGTTTACACGGCCCAAACTCTCAGTCTCCCTTACACGAGCTACCAACATAATTAACACTGCTACCAACCTTGTAGAACGAAAAGTACAGGTGCTTACTGATATACTAGTGCACGGAAAGAGTCTGTACGGCGAAACACGAGGAGGCCTTTGTACTTCGGCCGTTCTACTACGCGGCAGCAAATATAGATTTTGGAATCAAATTATATTACAGGAGAACCACTGACGGTGTGGTCAGACGGATGTGAAATGGAGAAGAAGAAATATCACGTTTCAAAACTCCATCCTTCCAATTCGAAAGAAATATCGAGATTAAGTGCTTCTTTCTGTCATGCTGAGCTAGGCGCCAGAGAAAATAGTACTTCTGACGTAAGGTCAAGCATATCTGCGATCAGCGCAAGAAATTATGGACAGAATACAAAGATAATAACTAAAATAATTAATATTAATATTAATAATTAATATCAAACCGAATGATAAACTCTGTTTGCACATGTACCGAGATTACTACAGGATTGGTTGTTTTTTACAATATCACAGAAAATTATCAGCTACAATATCATTCGAGAGATAAAGAAGTGATTACCATATCGCAAGCAATTTAATGTTTCGTGGAAACTGGGTGAGATACGGTACGAATAAAGCCACTGCAATAGTTGTTGGTATCGTTTACTGTGAATAAAGATTTTTTTAATTTTAACTACGAATGCCTACAAAATGTAGTTCATCGAGACGCGCCATTGAACTTCCAACACATCTTAATTCTCTGAGTTCCAAACCGAACTAAGTCCCGTCCTTCTTAACCATACAATTAACCTGAGTGGCCTTATGCTTTCTACGACTCTCTGGCGTGGTTGAGAGTCGATTTGAACTCACGGAACCAACATTTTGAGTCGACCTACTAGTCAGCACGACAATCAATTCTTTACATAGTGAGTCAGAAGGTCGGTCATTTAGCAGGAAAGTAGAAAGTCACTTTGTCGATTAGTCGTCGGTGACTCGTTTGTAACAAACGAACTAGTCAGGGAGGCAGTAAGGCAGCTCGTCACGTGGCTAAGTGTGGAGGAAACGTGAGCAAAGTTGAGTTTGTAGCAAAACCAAGCGATAAGAACTAAGACACAGTGACATGTCTCTTTCCGTACGTGTATTCGGGTTAAATGCCGTTCTACTGCTTATCATTTCTTCTGTTATTGGAATAAAGTTTTGTGATGGCAGAGTTTACGTAGGCTAAGACGCGGAAAGTGGCATTAGAGGAGACGAAAAAACATGACAAAAAAGCAGATAAAAGAAAAGTTTATCACTTTAAGTTCGCGTATTCAAATAGCATTACAGCACTTTGTCCACGCATTTCTATCTCCAACTGTGGAATAAGGCGTGGTACATTTTTCTAAGCGCAGGGGCACAGCAGTCAGCTACAAACATTTCTAATTTGGAATACCTGCTGTAGGAATACACTGATATGAAACAAGAAATGCGTGAAAAACTTTGCTCCGAAAACGTGAATGAGAGATTGCTGGGATGACCTAGGGGCAGACTGGAAGACAATAATAAAACAAATCCTCAAGACAGTAGAGTGGATTCATGTGGCTCAGGAAATGGACAGCGACCGCGTCCTGTGAACACAGTAATGAATATTTGGGTCCCATTGAAGACAGGAAATTTCTTGACTAGCTGAGAGGCTATTATCTTTTTGTGAGAGAACATATTGAGGACACAACGAGAAAATGCGAGACATGTTTCAATATCCTAGTTCAAAGAACCACGGTAAAATTATCGGCACAGAATACAAAGAAGTCGCAGTTTACTGAAATGACACGTTCACCCGGCTAATCTAATGATTTCGGGGTTCTCTTGCCTGCGAGGAGTAGACCAATTTCCCAAACCCTGTCACAACCAAAAACACGCAATTACCAGACACTGCGACGATAACCATCACTGGCGTCGTAATTCCTATCGCGTTAGCTTCTCGGCCCGGAGACCGGCTCTCCTAACCAAGGTTCTTCGTGAAGATTTCCGTCGTCTGGGTTGTTGCGCTGTGTAGTCTGGTCGATGTTAACCAACGTTTCAGAGGTCATACTGCCTCCGTCATCAGGGCGATTCTTAGTATGAAGATTTCTGTCTTCTGGGTTGTTGCGCTGTGTAATCTAGTCGATGTTTACCAACGTTTCAGAGGTCGTACTGCCTCCGTCATCAGGGCGATGAGTATGAAGATTTCTGTCTTCTGGGTTGTTGCGCTGTGTAATCTGGTCGATGTTAACCAACGTTTCAGAGGTCATACTGCCTCCGTCATCAGAGCGATGAGTATGAAGATTTCTGTCTTCTGGGTTGTTGCGCTGTGTAATCTGGTCGATGTTAACCAACGTTTCAGAGGTCATACTGCCACCGTCGCCCTGATGACGGAGGCAGTATGACCTCTGAAACGTTGGTTAACATCGACCAGACTACACAGCGCAACAACCCAGAAGACAGAAATCTTCATACTCACCGCTGTGAAAACCTCAAATCTTACAAGGTTCTTCGTGGTTTTCCTCACTCCCTCCAGGAAAATTCCGCGATAGCACCTTAAATAATGTCGCGACAGCTTCCTTCAACACTCCTTCCAATTCATTATTCACCATCATCAACTCATTCGACGCTATATACCCTTGAGTTCATGAACTATAAATAAATAACGTACATAAATCGCGTTGGGTACAGCGAGGGACGTCACAGGACTATTGTAGTTTTTTGGATGCTGAGTCTTCATGGAGCGAAACAATTTATATACAACACCACAGCTGGGACAGGAAAGATGCATAAGGTTTGTGAGAGCCACCAGAGTGTCACACGGTTCGTACATTAAGAGCTATTAATTCTTTTATCAGTGTAGAGTCAGGGTCACGGAACTTAATTTACTGCAGGCAAAAATCGGTTGGGAGGCAACGTGTTAAAACAAGAGTCGAAGAGACGGGAAAAAAAGGTTACCCTTGCGTCTAGTTACGACACGTGGACACAAGGCTCAGAAAGGCAGGTAGACACACCCTTACATGATACGTTTAACTCAAATGCGTTGAGCGTACGACGTAACCATTAGCTGTAGCGTATTCTTCGTTCCTGGAAAACTTGGACACTTGTACTGACAGCAGCGACAGGCGGCCACTTCACTCAAGTACCGCTTCATGCTGGATTCATCAAGTCACATTAGACGGGATGGTATTTACACACAAAACAAAGGAAACACGAGCGCTGCCGGCACTCCAACTTAACAGACAAGTGAAACTAAATTCCGTTCCCAATTCTCTCGGTCAGCAAACCGTGTTTCACAAATTGCATTACTCTTTTAAACAAATACTGGGGTTCGGGGAGAACGTTTACAAAAATGGTAATTGTATAAAAACACACTCAAAGTCCTCTAATCCTTTTCATGTTTCACACGAGATATTTCTCTTGACGAAAAGACGAGTGAAGCTAACTAATCCACCATCTCAAGAGATAAAAACAATGCAGTAAATCTATTCAACGAAGCTTTTTCAACCGGTTGTGGTCTATTTGAAGGTATTATACTCAAACGTAAGTGGAGATACCGAGAAATACCACGAATAACGTAAGCCAAGATTTTAAATCCCAACCTTCAGAACACGAATCACGAATATTCTCCTCCATTTATAAATCCTGTACCATCTTAGCTGTCCATTCCGTTATCAAAAGATTATATTCTGAAATGGATTAATGCCCAGACCAGTGAAACAGCAAAATCGATACAAACGCATTTGGAATCTCCGTGCACTCCGAAGTGGGTTACACATATTGTTCCTAAAGAAGAATACGACCGAAGATGTGATATCATCATAAGATGTTAGGGCTGTGTATTAAGTTACGGTTTATGACGGCAGTGTGGTAATAACCTACACGAAACACTAGCTTGATGCATTCACACGAAATGGTGCTAAGAGCAACAACGGAACACAGCACAAATTCGTAAAGACGTGTAAAACTTGGAGACAACCTGCTTTGGGTCAAAATAAAAGTTATTTTATGAAGTACAGTTGGAAAAATTCCACTAGGGCGCTGGAAAAAATATATTTGACACTAATACCATACAATAGCCACGGTGGTCTAGCGGTTAGAACGCTGGCCTTGTAATCCTGGGGGGTCTCGGGTTCGAATTTATAAATTGTGTTGGGCAAGGCCGTGGTCTAGGCAACATGGAGTTTTCCTCCGGGGGCTTCCCCGGTTTCTCCGTGGCATCCCAACAATTACTCCATTCACACACAGAAGAAGGCAAAGGCAAACCACTTCTGGATCATCTGCCAAGAACGTATATGAACAGGTCCCAGTCCGAGAAAAGGGTCGAAGGATCCTGTTCCTATGGACCTGTCGTCAGACAGAACACTAAATAATAATACCATACAATATCTTAGTGCAAATCTCAACTAGCCTCGACCGTCAGTGACGCGTTACCTTATACGTCTTAATTACCTGACTTCTCCGCCTGACATCTGGCTGTTCCGAAAGGTCACGCTGGGCGCCATGTTCGGACCAACTCAGAACACTTCAATTAATACTACGTGGACTGAAACATAATTTCACAGGGACACAACCGAGATGAAGAGAGCTGTCTTCTGCGTTGTTGCGCCGCGTAGTCTGGTAGAAGTTCGGCGGATTGTCATGATAATGGAGGCTGCAAGTACCTCTGAAACGTCGGTAAACTTCTACCAGACCACATGACGCTACAAGTAGAAGAAACTGAAATGCTACAGAGTCTGACAGGCAAAATTATAGTTACGTATATTTGGTTTTCTCCGGATAGGGACGAACACGGGAGAAGAATGAGGTGGGCGGGGCATGTAGCGCGCATGGATGGGACAAGAGGTGTGCACCGGGTACTGGTTGGGAAACCTGAGGGGAAGAGACCGCTGGGGAGACCTAGACGTAGATGGGAGGATAATCTCAGTCGGGATCTATGAGAGATAGGAGTTGAAGGAGACTGTATTTTGTTGGCCCAGGACAGGGTCCGGTGGAGGGCTTTGGTTAATTCGGTGATGCACCTTCGGGTTCGGTAAGCCATCTAGTTAGTTAGTTAGCTAGGGACGAACACGGCAATGAACCATCGAGTTCCATCAATTTCTTGAATAACTGGGCAACTGTTTCGCCTTCCTGGACTGTGTTGCTTTAGTGACATATTTCGGTTTAAGGACAGGAACCGGTAACCAATTATACAAAACCACTGAAACTAAAATCAGAAAGACAGGCATGGGGCGGTGGCAACGAAGCACAACGTGGCTATAAGCGCGGCACGATGTTATAATCAGAGCCAGCAACTACGAAATGTCAGAGGTCAGGTGTTGTCTCATAACCCACTCTTCATATGCACTGTTATAAATCCGCACCACATTAACCCTTCCAGCTCATTCATATCACTTAGCTGCGATGCCACACGGATAGATGTCTCTCTGCACACAGCACGGTTTCTGGTACCAATAGCTACCACGTGTGTGTGTGTGTATGAAACATTCAATACCTGTCCTTCGCCTCGGGCTTTCACAGTCTGTTTATTTATTCTTTGTTTATTTAACTACGTTTCCGAAATTTCGGATAATACAGAGTACAATAATGGGATGGTTGATGAATAAGTGACATGGAAAGAATTCGGAAGGAAGCGGTCATGCACTGTTTTAAGATATTATACAGACATTTGCCTGGAGGGACTAAAACATCGAACCCATCAGACACTACAGCCGCTCTGAGAGCAGAGATCTTAACAGGGACCTCCCAAACACAAAGCAGGAGTGCTAACCACTGAATCACGACGTTGTTTTTAAATATAATATACTGTACTGAAACACAAAATTATTACACAAAAGGATTTAATATCGTCCTTTAATATACTGTTATTAAAAACCTGAAACGCATACATTAATCTTCCGCTAAATGCATGTCAGTGGCACAAAACCTCGGCAGCTAATACACAGCAAGAGAGAAAAAAAGAACAAACAAATAAAAGCAAATGAAGACACCTATGACAAAATCGAACTTTCTGCGTGTGTTCACAGTGAGAAAGTTTGTACACGTGTACACGTGTCCAACTAAGTGTTAAGGATGATTTGGTTAGATAAACTTTTTACGTTGTTTTGACATCATGGGAAATTACAACAGACGTCTGGTGGCAAATGGAAGGGGGAGGTACATACGAATGTCGCATACTATGTGCGTCCGTCGCTCTTCTGCCGCCGGAGACAAACCGAAGCCTCGGGGACGTCTAGCAGTTGGTCGTAGGGGGTTCCCCGCTCGATAAACAAGAACAGAACATGGGTGGCATATCTCGACGTCCGAGTTGTTAGTTGAATTAGTGGATGTGTGTTTTTGTATTGTGTGTCAGTTGTTTTATTTTCAGTGTGGTGTGTTGTATTGTTGTGTCTTATTGTTTTTGTTGTGTCTTATGTTTTTTGTGTCTTATTGTTTTTGTTGTGTCTTATTGTTTTGTTGTGTCTTATTGTTTTTGTTGTGTCTTATGTTTTTTTGGTGTCTTATTGTTTTGTTGTGTCTCATTGTTTTTGCTGTCTTATGTTTTTTGTGTCTTATTGCTTTGTTCTGTCTCATTGTTTTGTTGTATCTCATTGTTCTGTTGTGTCTTATTGTTTTTGTTGTGTCTTATGTTTTTGTGTCTTATTGTTTTGTTCTGTCTCATTGTTTTGTTGTGTCTTATTGTTTTTGTTGTCTTATGTTTCTTGTGTCTTATTGCTTTGTTCTGTCTCATTGTTTTGTTGTATCTCATTGTTCTGTTGTGTCTTATTGTTTTGTTGTGTCTTATTGTTTTGTGTCTTATTTTAGGTCACTGCCACCGGGTAAAAACCCATTTGTAGTCAATAATAAATAACAATAATAATAATAATAATAATAATAATAATGGAATAGGACGCAAAATTCCCGCGTACCGGAAATTTCTGTTCTGCAACTCAGAAACTTCGGCGGAAATATGGAGTAAGTGCTAGTTTATTAGTCATCTTCCTCTGGTACATGAATGCTCAGTCAGCACAGTAACTACGAGGGTTCGACTCCTGGCAAAGAGGGGAATTTTTCTTTTTGACACTGCAAATATGCTGCATCCCCTGCCCCCTCAACGCCACTTCCGCACACAAAGTACCGAGAGCTCTTTTGCAGGGAAGAAGGCTAGTCATATTGGAGTATGTTAAACTCCGCAGTTGATTAGGAGTTGTTAAGTAACCTTGGAGACAAATTTAATAGTTAATATTAAAAGCAAGTAAGATGCAAATTCAGAGACTGAAAAGGCATAGAAATTATATACTGAATATGCGTTGATATTAAGATAATACGCGAATGTGTTCTTCTCTCAGATCGACTTTGGGACATCGAGAAGCAGATCGAAACCTAAGAGGTAAGTACGTGAAATTGCTGATCTACTAAATATCAATATACTGGGAATTTAACAGCCTCGGTTACGGCGCTAGACTTCCCGACTCACACGTCTCATAAATTTGCACCTAATTAGGTAAAAACCACTTCGTTCCACATACATCACTCTTCACGGTTCTAAGGTCGTCGGAACTATATATTTTGCTTAACTATCAAGCCTGGTAAGATAAAGGAAGACAGGTCTGTAGTGCAATGACATATGAATGCGTTGTTCACGCCAGTAACGCAGGTAATTATTTCGCTCGCCTTAGATCATTTTTACACTCACGTAATATCAAGTCATTGATCCGCCTCGGGTCATTCTTGCACTGTTATGCAACAGTGTGCTAACAAGTTATATTCACGTTGTTGCAATGTGTTCTAATAGGACGTCCGGTCTCAATGTTGCCCAAACATGGGTTATAAAACGCGAAAGACAGACGTGGACCGGTCTGTAAGTGGTTCTTCGCTGAAGTTTGAACACATAAAACCAATAAAAGGTTTATGATAAGATTAAATTAGTAAGGAGAGAAGAATGAAATGGTATGACACATTCACGATTTTTCTCCTGTACGACGGGATGTTAAAAACACGTATGAAAATTTTAAGAGAGAAGAAGCGAAGATTTTTTGACAAAAACAGTTTATATTATATTATATATATCCAATGTGTGCAATGTTTTAATATTTTGTAATTTGAAATTAAACTACGGTGCACATGATGTACATTCAGTTGTTACGGCTGTTCAAACAAGCAAATTGCTAATAACCTTCCGATATACACTTTCTGGGTAAGGGTGGGGCGAAGTGATTTTAAGAGTTTAGAAAAGGGGCGTCAGACGGAAAAAGATTAACAATCAGCCAGGGGCGTAGGGTTCATGTTAACCGTGTTAGCCCGGTTAACACGATGAAAAATAAGGAATAAAACGTCTTTCGTGATTTAGTGGTACTGCATGAACTGGAACACAGCAGATCGATCAGATAAAGTACTGAAATTGTTTGAAATAAAAACACGAAATCAACCATACACCACACGTAAACTATCATAAAATTAATTATAAAATCCGTACCCCTTTATAAATCAACTACAAGGTATAGACATATTATAAAAATATATGAGATATTAACAGGGTGTGAGTTCAGATTTCGATACTCTGGGTTGTGACATCATGTGTTCTTGGAAAATGTTACTTTAAAGGAAAACGCCGCGTCCATTTTAAGGGCGCCACAACGTCGGTAACCACTTACAAGACTACACGGTGTCACAACCCACAAGGTAAGAACCTGAATACAACATATGTTTATTAAACCACTGTTGCATGCAGATTTAACGTGGGTCCATACTCTTTTGCCATATGATAAGAAGGATGGACAGCGAGCCAGAGCTTTGAGGGAGGTGCGGGCGGTGAATTCACTAGGGACACAGATTACGCCCGGGGTTCAACATGCCAACAAGATAAACGACGACACAGCAGTGGCTGTCCAACGCCCAGCTACAGGTCTCCACGCTACTGAGAAATAAGCGGGAAATGAGGGCGCCAGATGCCAGGAAAGTAAGTACACCTGTCTCGAAGTACAAAAATGACAGTAACTGAAGTATGAAAGAGAATGAATAGGTGTACATCGGTGTGAATAATTTTACAAAGGCGTTCTTCCGATTACACTTATCTCACGGGACTTCATTTTAATTTACCGCACGTGCACTACACACAGTACCACATTCGCTTTTCTTATAGGCCTAACTCGTGTAATGTTTATCACAATGATGAAACGTTACACAATAAAACCTGTCTATATACAATCACTGTGTGAGACACGAATAAACTAATTTTATTCTACGATAAACGGTTTATGAGAAACGTTATATCGATTGAGCTCCATGCGAGGTGTCGTTTATATTCGGTCACTGTTCCTAAATAAAACAGCCCAACAAATTTTAGTATTTTAGCCCGATACCAAATTTTAACTGAAATTCGTTAAATACGACGGTAAATTAAAAAAGTAAGGACACAATCGAATTTTTTTTCTTTCAATGATTGGCGGCACTGCTGATGTCTGGTTATACTGAAGCTCAAGGTAACAGAGTGACATTCTCTGATGGTAGCACAACTGTAGTTGATTTGTGACCAGTGAGTGTGGCATAAGATGCTTGATGCACTTGAGATTTGCACCGAAGACAAGCAAAATGAAAGCACAGTCTTTAAGCAATTCTAATAATAATTACCCTACAGTTTCCAAGAATCATTACTTAAGCAGGCGCCATGTTTTGTTTGTTTGTTGGATGCGAGTCCTTACAACACTCATTCGGCTGACTTTAAACATTTAGATGCACTCGTACACACTTCATCGCGGCAAACTGTTTTGTCCCAAATTGGCAAGCAATTGACGAAGGATCTCTGCACTGTTCATACCATCGGGGGGGGGGGGGGGGGCTCTGGTGGAGCAGTCATCTTTCCGTCATGCTCATTTCATACAAGAGGGTACATCTGAACCACACTCGCAGAAAGTAACACGCTGACCTTGATCTACAGTATGTCCAAGCTGCAGCAGTGGTACCAATTTATTTTATTTATTTAGTGTTCTGTCTGATGACAGGTCCATATGAACAGGATCCTTCCATCCTTTTCTCGGACTGGGACCTGTTCATATACGTTCTTGGCAGATGATCCAGAAGTGGTTTGCCATTGCCTTCTTCTGTGTGTGAATGGAGTAATTGTTGGGATGCCACGGAGAAACCGGGGAAGCCCCCGGAGGAAAACTCCGTGTTGCCTAGACCACGGCCTTGCCCAACACAAGTTATAAATTCGGGCACCGCCGGGAATCGAACCCGAGACCCCAGGATTACAAGGCCAGCGTTCTAACCGCTAGTTACTTATTCCTAAAAAATGAATCAGCACAAAATGTTCTAACATTGCCCAAACGTTTTGAATAGCTTTGGTTTTGAAAGTGAAACTTCGGAAATTACCTTCCAACTTGCGTGTTAATTTTATGCTCGTCGTGTAAGGAATAGAGATAAAAACTTGTCACTTCAAACGTCATAATCAATCAGCCAAAATAATTACAAACAAAACACAACGGAGAAACCTTCAAGTAATAAAACATAATAATCTACTCCGAGCACAAATGTGCATAAAGATAAGCACTCTGACGATTCAAACGACTTTATTTGATGTGTACGGACGGCCACCATCCACGGTCTTTTGGTTGGAGGCATTGGAGCCACAGCGCAAATTACAAGGGGTTGCGGGCGCTGACTTACCTCGACTACAAAAGCAAAGCTGAAGCAGTGCGTTAACTCCTCGTACATCCCAGGTCCAAGGCAATTCATAGCTGCATTAGCTAATGTCTCTACAACACTCGCCTTCACACAGGTATGGAACAGAGCGAAGCGCAAGGAAGAAGGAAAACAGGGAAAAAGGGAACGAACGAATGAGTAAGAGATGACAAACGAGAGAACTAAAACACAAAAAGATGAGCACAGACAAATAAATAAGCAAAGAGAGGAAAGCGAAATAAAGACAGGGAAAAGATTAAAGAAGCAGATAAAGAGAAAGAGAGAAAGAAGGAAAAAAAGAGACAAAATAAGAAATGGAGGAAAAAATGGTTGCGGAAACAAAGTAAAAGAAGGCAAACGAGGAAAGATAAAGGAGTGAAAGAAAATGATGGATGAAAAGGGACAAATAAGGAAAGAAAGAGATGAGAAAACAAATCAAAACATAAAGACGAAGAAAGAACGTAAAACAAAAAGAGAAATAAAGAAAGGAATGAGACACAAATAAACCGCGAACAGAAGGAAGAACAATAGACAATTAATGGAAGAAAGCTAGAACGAAACAAATAAATACATTAAAGAAAAAGAAAGAAATAAGGCACGAGAGCGAGTAAGGAGGAAGAACAGAAAAGGGGAAATAAAGTGAACGAAAAGAAAACATTTAAACAAACCGATTGATAAGGCGCGGCAAGTACAAGGAGAGACCGGCATCGGCTGAAGTCAAGGAACTAAACTAGAATTGATCGCCAGCAATTTTATTTTAGTGTCCAAAAGTTTTTCCTAGTGTGTCCGACCGTTACGGTTTGGAATTCGATTTCATTTTGAACGACTCAGAAGAGTGGAAGGCAAGCAGTCAAGGAAACAACAAGGCAGCAAATACGAAGCTGCAAGAGAACACAACACACTGAATGTAAAATCACGTCAACCAGAAAATGGTATCCCAACAAACCAAAGTTTCTTTTTCCGACATGAAAACTTCTTCCAGTGTACAAAGACACGTCAATTCTCTATCCAGAAAAGAAAATATAAAACATAAAATTACATAATTACTTTGTTAAGACACCAGACATACAGCCAACACGATCCAATGGCGTGCTGTTGTGAACACGGTAATGAACATGAAGATGGTTGTCTTCTGGGCTGTAGCGCCGTGTAGTCTGGTAGAAGTATCAGAGGTACATGCTGCCCCTATCATCAGGGCAGCTCAGAAGAGAAATATTCAATCTCGCCACTGTGAGAACATCAAATCCTACTTACGACAATGAACTACCATAAAACAAATAACTTTCTATATTTTTATTCCCGGTTAATTTAATGACAATTCCAACTGCTCTCTTGTTAATTCACCAAAATACAGCATGATCAGTGAATAACTTGTAAATGATGTGGAAGGAAGCGATAATGACCTAATTTTAAGACAGGCATATTTTCTCGGAGAGACTACAAAAGGCCTGATTCAGGATAGTCGGTCTTCGATCCAAGATCTGAACCCTTTATCTCTTGAATACGAAGCAGGAATGCTAACCATTCAACCGCGACATTCAGGTGGGCCATTTCTAGAGAAGCTGAGTCAATGTAAGCTTTTATATGTTGACTTTACATTACTAAATTAGGTTGATGGCTAGGCCCATAACCAGCCTCGAAACAATTGTATAACTTACTTAATTTTTTATGTAAGGGTTTCTCAGTGTAAACAGCGATTATTTTCTTAAATAGCATTAAAAAATTTATCTTCCTACAAGTGAAGTGTTGTATTTTGTGATATGGAATAAATTACTAAATATCATATAGGGGAGCTTCGACTTCAAAGGGTTACTGTCGATGTTTTAATCCACACGTCAATCACACTTTTTACTGTGGCATAATTAGATTAAAGCTACATAAAACTATGTTAATTATAATACAAAACGGTGACGGCACAAACATCAAGTATGTCAAAGGTCACAACCAGATACTACCACAGAACAGGTGGACCCAGAGCTAAAGGGCCTGTGTTGTAGCTAGACATTCCGGCTTCAAAGCCAAGGGGACACCATGATGAAGAATTTGCTGCACTTACAAGACTGTTAAAAATTAACTTCTGGAGACCACGGGGCGGAAACCGGCTATTCACGACAACAGACATAAAGAATTTACAATAAGTAACATTTCGAAGAAAATAATTTATATGTGAAAATTAGGAAAACATTACTCAACAGCACACGCGTTCTGTTACCTCTGCATTAGGAAAACAGCTTTAAAACTTCCTTGACATTTATGCAAGGTAAAAAAATACGTTTCTGAATCTAATTCCAAGACGGATATTACATCCATGATTTAGACCATCTGAAGGAACTTGAAAATATCATCTAACTTCACACTTGAAAGAATCGATCTGACAAGACTACCGATTATGGTCCCTCTCAGAGTTCTTTTCTCTTCCGTGAATAGAAAATTGAAGGGTTAAATCACATATTTCATATTAAAGTCAAAAGGGGGAGAGTACGCGAAGAAATGGTTAAGATATAAAATCGCATCAATAACGCAGGCTCAAAACCACTGATTCTGACACTAAAGAAACGAAAATCGACAGATAAATACAGGGAGGTCTTGGACTGTGTCTTGCCGCGTCGGGGAAAGAATATTTTCTCGATCTTTGAGTTGCGAAAGAAACACACAGTAATTCTGAAGCAAGCAACAACAACAGTGAAAATTTGTATTTAGTTCTTAGGCGCATTCGAAACTGACAGTTGCGTAACTGCTCAATAGGTAGGACTTGAGTTCTCACGGCGGTGATAAAGAAGATGGTTGCCTTCTGGGTTGTAGCGACGTGTAGTCTGGTAGACAGCCATCTTTGCTTTCATTAGCTTCTCCAAGTCTGTCCAGCCGTATATCTGTCTGCAGCCACATGAATCCATCCTATTTCCTTAACATCTGTTTTCCGTTTTAATATTAAACACCTATCAACACCTCGGTCTCTGAAGTTCTGACTGACATTTTATGTGTATTTCTCAGTTCCCACACGTCAGTTGCATTCCCTGACCATTCAATATTTTTTCCACTTATACACGGCAACATTTAAATAAAAAAACGTAATAATAATTGAGCATAATATTATCGACCAGACGTCATTATTATCATTACTATTAATTACAGTATCGAATAAAGTCAACGCAAAACATCGTAATGTTACATCTCTCTCTCTCTCTGAGAGAGAGAGAGAGACCGTCATTATCCAGCCATCTTGTACGTTTCCAACTTTAGTGTCGTGATAAGAATACATGGAACGTAGCTAATGCCCTCTATACGCCTCTGTTAGAAACAACACTGCCTCCACGCATGATAGATATGAAGTAACTTGTATTTGTTTAACTCTATATGATGGTGATATTAAACATCATGCGATACCATATCACCTCCCAGAAACAACAACTTTTATGACACATAAGTGGCGCATAAGTTACGTCACAGACTCATATATATATATATATATAAAGAGGGAAGGAAAACTGAGTAACAAAGAGAGGATGGAAGGTATTATACGTATCTCAGACTATAAGTTTTCTGCGTGTGTTATATGAGCCGTCATAAGTCAAAAGTTGCCTGTGTGCGTCGTTGTCTGCGCTCCATTTTAATATCCTCCGGAGGCATCGTGAGGACCCAGCCTGTCAATGACTGGTGCAGATATTTCACCCGGAACAGTCGTTTCATCACACAGTAGAACCCTTCAACACACAGCTGAAAAATTAGCACCGTCCATAACGCACGATATGCTAAAAATGACCCTATGTCCCGCAGTGCAGGAGAATAAGGAAAAATTATATAAATCTCCAAACATTAACCACAGTACTACACCGAGATGAATTATCAGCAACTCGTTCCGTCCGTTTTATCTTGCCTTTCGGAGAAAGATCTCGCGGTACAAGTATGTGTAAAGGAGGATGAGTGAGTCGCGGTGCCCAAGAGGAAAACCGCATAAAATATCTAGTATGGATATTGACTAAAACAGAATTATCTAACTGCGGAATAATAACAAAATCTCGTAGGAGAAGTCTTTCTAGAAACTTTGACAGTGGCTAAACCGTTCGAGACATTCCCCACACACACGCATCCTGATAGTTAATTTCCATGTTCACAAAAACTAGTCGAAGCCTTAAACCATTTTTCTCTAAAATGCATTTTAATATCTTCCCACCTACGTCTAAACGGTCTCTTCCCTTCAAATTTTCTAACTACATTATTAATTCATTTCTCAATTTTGCCTCGCGGTATGATATATAGTCACACAACACGAGGGCTGTGTCATGGAAATCACAGGACTTGAGGAACATGTACCACCTGCAGTTGAATGGTACATGAAGGAGAAAAAGACAAGGACATTGCAACAAGCAGTGCAGAGAGACAATAAGAGAAGACGGGAACTGAACCACAAAAAGATAAATCAGCCATCAGCTAACTACCTGTCAACGCAATATGAATACTACTTTCGGTTACGTTTCTTCTAGCAGCACGCTCACTAGTCTTCATCTGTCTCCCTCGCATCGATCGGCCAGCTGTCACGACTGCAACGCCGGTGTCACGTTTCATATCTAATAAGAGAATTGAAGATAATAGGACGAAGGAAACTCTGGAAGTTGGCTGCCTGCTGATTGCAGTCACTTCTCATGGAAAACAGGACGTGAATGGGGGAGGAAATAAACGGCGAGATAAAGCTGAGAAGAGGAAGCCAAGGACGAAAAAGAAACGGGAGAAAGGGAGAGAATAACATTCATATGGTAAACTTGAATGCTGAAAGAAATGCACAGGAGATCATTGAAGAAAATGATAATTAATAGGGAGAACATAAGGGAAAGGAAAGAGGATATGGTAAAGTTCAGGAAAAGTAACACATGTTGATAAGGAGGAGAGAGAGAGAATCGTTAAGGCCGTAGAAACTGAGAAAGTTTCGTCAGAACTGAACTGGATATAAGAAAGGCGAATGAAGTGAAGAGGACAAGTGACAAATTCCACGAAAAGAAGAATGAACAGGAAGATAAAAAGGTGACGTGGTAAACTACACGGGACTAAAGGAGCTCGACAGGAGAAGAAAGCAGGTGAAAGAAGGAAAGAACGAGACCAAAACAAACGGATAATAGGGAAATGACTATGTAAGATTTGAGGTATGAAATGACTACACTGCACAAGAAAAAGTGAAAAAAGTAAAGAGGAAAGATGGAAAGAAATTGAAATTTTTGGAAAAGGAGACAAACAGGAATTGGAGAAACAATACAACTGGTACTAAATCTAAGGTTCAGGAAAGAAAGTAAAGCCGCGTAAGTGTAAGAAACGAAGATGAAGAAATCAGCGGAAGGGCGGACTAAGAAGAGTACTCTCGATAGCAAAGGGCAAAGGGATAAAAGTGTAATATAAAGAAAGAGACGGGCAAGCAAAGACACGGGGGTTGAAAATAAGGGAGACGAATGTAGATAAGGTGACGATGTATGAACTACGTACGACACTTACAAACTCATTTAAGAAGTCAAAAAGGCATGGTGAGATTAAATGTAGGGAAAGAGAAACTGTCCATCTCCCATTTCTCCTAGGACTGAGTAAAATCACGAAAAGTGTGTCGAATCCACCTGATGGGTGGTCACAGACAAAGAGAGAATTCAAAACAAAGGCAAAAGGACGAAAGAAAAATAAGAAACTAAGAAAGTAACAAAGAAAGCAGAGGAGAATGACATGAAACAGACAAAAAGAAACACCAAAAGAAAGAGACTAAGAATCACTGAATAAAATGACATAAAACAAAGAGAGAGGTCAAAAGAAATAATTTAAAAAAATACCCTTTATTAAAACACAACACACGTGAAGATAACGATCAAAAGAATGGAATGAAGAAGGAAAGAAAGAACACATGTAAGAAAAACTGATAAAAACAAAACCACACGAGACAGAAAGAAAAAACACTGAAAAAAGAAGAAGGAAAGAAAGAATAAAGACAAGGGAATGTTTGCAGTGCTGGATTAGCTGCTATAAGCCCCTGTAATCCCAAAGGCTGCATGAGCCACAGAATTCCACTTGTCACACTCACACAGCGCAGCGCCTGCCAAACGCACACAATAAAAACGGCTACTTAGGTTGGCATCTCTCAATCAGTCTCTCCACTCTCTGACTAATTACGTTCCTTGCTTATAGCATTTCAGAATTTATAGACTTGATCGGGGACCTCCACTACGAATTTCAGTCGGATGAATCGTAAGTTTAATGCAGATTCAAAATTAAACGTGCAAAATCGAATATATTTACTTAGTCTCTCAGCAAAACAACGCATGTGAAACTCGGTTTCCCACTCCATGGGAAGGACACGGACAGAAAGTTTCTGAGAAATTCTGCCAACATTTGAACCAGAAAAGAGGACGTAACAGGATGACAAAGATTAACGGGAGCTTCACAGCTTTTAATTTTCATCAAATATTATTAGCGCGATTAAACGGAGGATGAGTCAGAAAGGACATGTAGTATAACGCTTAAAAATGCATACAAAACTTTCGTATGAAATCGCAAAGAAAATACGCCATTTGGAAGACATGTGAATAAACAGTAAGGTAACAAAGGCGTCTTTAAGAGTATACGACGTCAGCCTGTGGGGTGGATTCAAATGGATCGGGACAGAATTCAAATTCAGGACACTCTAAAACGAACCTTAGGATTTCAACAAACCAAGAAATGTGTTGACCAGACGAGCGATTTAATTCTTCACAAAGATATAACATCAAACAGCGTTAGCAGAACGCCACAGATTAAGTATACCAATCTGATTAACTCGGCCACGAAATAAGGACACGGAAAAACGCTGTTTAACAGGAAGGAGATGGGACTAAGAAGATTTCCGTCTTCTGGGTTGTTGCGCTGTGTAGTCTGGTTGATGTTAACCAACGTTTCAGAGGTCATACTGCCTCCGTCATCAGGGCGATGAGTATGAAGATTTCTGTCTTCTGGGTTGTTGCGCTATGTAGTCTGGTTGATGTTTACCAACGTTTCAGAGGTCATACTGCCTCCGTCATCAGGGCGATGAGTATGAAGATTTCTGTCTTCTGGGTTGTTGCGCTATGTAGTCTGGTTGATGTTTACCAACGTTTCAGAGGTCATACTGCCTCCGTCATCAGGGCGATTGAGTATGAAGATTTCTGTCTTCTGGGTTGTTGCGCTATGTAGTCTGGTCGATGTTAACCAACGTTTCAGAGGTCATACTGCCTCCGTCATCAGGGCGATGAGTATGAAGATTTCTGTCTTCTGGGTTGTTGCGCTATGTAGTCTGGTTGATGTTTACCAACGTTTCAGAGGTCATACTGCCTCCGTCATCAGGGCGATTGAGTATGAAGATTTCTGTCTTCTGGGTTGTTGCGCTATGTAGTCTGGTTGATGTTTACCAACGTTTCAGAGGTCATACTGCCTCCGTCATCAGGGCGATGAGTATGAAGATTTCTGTCTTCTGGGTTGTTGCGCTGTGTAGTCTGGTCGATGTTAACCAACGTTTCAGAGGTCATACTGCCTCCGTCATCAGGGCGATGAGTATGAAGATTTCTGTCTTCTGGGTTGTTGCGCTGTGTAGTCTGGTCGATGTTAACCAACGTTTCAGAGGTCATACTGCCTCCGTCATCAGGGCGATTGAGTATGAAGATTTCTGTCTTCTGGGTTGTTGCGCTATGTAGTCTGGTTGATGTTTACCAACGTTTCAGAGGTCATACTGCCTCCGTCATCAGGGCGATGAGTATGAAGATTTCTGTCTTCTGGGTTGTTGCGCTGTGTAGTCTGGTCGATGTTAACCAACGTTTCAGAGGTCATACTGCCTCCGTCATCAGGGCGATGAGTATGAAGATTTCTGTCTTCTGGGTTGTTGCGCTGTGTAGTCTGGTCGATGTTAACCAACGTTTCAGAGGTCATACTGCCTCCGTCATCAGGGCGATGAGTATGAAGATTTCTGTCTTCTGGGTTGTTGCGCTGTGTAGTCTGGTCGATGTTAACCAACGTTTCAGAGGTCATACTGCCTCCGTCATCAGGGCGATGAGTATGAAGATTTCTGTCTTCTGGGTTGTTGCGCTGTGTAGTCTGGTCGATGTTAACCAACGTTTCAGAGGTCATACTGCCTCCGTCATCAGGGCGATGAGTATGAAGATTTCTGTCTTCTGGGTTGTTGCGCTGTGTAGTCTGGTCGATGTTAACCAACGTTTCAGAGGTCATACTGCCTCCGTCATCAGAGTATGACCTCTGAAACGTTGGTTAACATCGACCAGACTACACAGCGCAACAACCCAGAAGACGGAAATCTTCATACTCACCGCTGTGAGAACCTCAAGTCTTACACGAGATGGAACTTGATTTGATAGGAGTCAAGAGGAACGGAGGTACATATTCAAAAATTCTTATATTGGACATAAGATGCAAGCAACTGGTAGAATTCATGCTCCATCCGTTTTAACCATGCAGAAGTAAATGGGTGCTTTTCAGGCGGGTTAGTGTGTGGAGGTGCAGAGACAAATCCTGCCTCGAGAGAATATGAACGGCTACTTTCCTGTTAGAGAACTGAGCTAGGTATCCTAACTCTGATGTACTTCATGCCTGGAGCATTTGATTTCCATTTCTGACATAGAGAAAAGAGAGATGACAAAGAGATGCCTTGAGGCTTAATGAGATGACATGACGAAGAAACTACAAAATAAATGGAGAAATCACGTTGTTTGGCTGGAAAACACAGACACAAAATAAACCAAATTATACAGAGACCAAAAGAAATGGGATCTGTAGAAAGATGCAGAATGAGATGGAAAGTGTACCAACACCTTATGTAGACCGATCCTCGTCGATTTGGTACTATGATCCAGGCGAGAGTTTTCGTGGTATTACTCAGTTCCTCCAAGATACCTATTGAGGTAGCAATTTAACAAGCATAACCCTTGCGTCACACATAATTTAAAATTTCGTTGCTGTCTTTAGACCTATCACGTAGCAGGAAATTAGGTGCTGATAAACTGAGCAAAGTGAGCATATTTTAAAAAATCAATGTGTCATCATCCTTAGTCGTATTTTGAAAATAAATGAAGTGTTAATTCCGTCTGACATTGTGCACTTTATATAGAATCCACAGCATCGACCACTTTCCTGAAGCCTCATAATAATTTTTTCCCTTGAATTTAAGCTCTGGTCTCTTAAGTGTCTCTTTAGTTCAGGTTCTCCGACTAAAGTTTGTATGAATTTTTCAACTCCCCCATGAATATCAAATGTATCGTTTACGTGTCACTTATACAAACATCGATATATCTCGAATGGGGGATCAGAGACCGACATATGTACGCAAATACCTCGGGGATACAGTTTGCTCTTTCCGTGTGGCATCGTCTACATTTTATTTTCACAACATAATTCCTTGTGACCAACCCAGTCTTTCCCATCTCAAACTTCAAGAGAAAGCATTACACGCGTGGTACTGGAGTTGGTCACACGTGTCACGTGACATCATAGCATCGATTTTAGCAATCGCATGTCAAACTCGTACTCTCCAACTGTCAAAGCCCTGGAGGGGGGGGGGGGCACGGATGGTTCGCAAACGTTACCTTCTACGCAGTCCCATTATCTATTAACTATACCATCTCAGAAAATGTACGTTTGCGTTTTGTTTCCAAATGACCGAAACTGAGATGATTCCCCCAAAGTAAAGAATTATGTGACACAAGAAAAGTGAGATCAGAACGTAACACATCGTACCAAACACAAGAACAGAAACATCCGAGTACTGCGCTGAAAATCATTGAAACTGATAGACTGTATGTTGCCGCTCTTGTATAAATTTAGGATTATGAATGTTTTGACGTCGACTCTCGTCCAGGATATCGATTGAAGTAAGAAGATACAGAGAGAGGGAGAGAAAAAGAGACAGAGACAGAGAATACCAGGATGTTGTCTGACGGTGTCAAAGACATGGCTTGTATATGCTACAACTTTGTATCCAGACCAGGATAAAAGGGGGAGGGACTGCGGCAATATGGATTTACTTTTCTGTTTCAGAGCTTATGGATGATACGAGAAATAGGCCTATGGTGAAACCGTTGTTTCCCTGCTTTCCCAACTGAAAAAGTAGTTTAGGAGTGTTTTGGAAGTCAGTGGAAAGATAACAGTTATTAAGAGACTGGATATTTATGGCCACCTTAATGACGCTGTCAGAACCCCAGACTACACAGCGGTTAATGAATAGTGAATTGTAAAAGAAATGGAAGGAAACGATCGTGGCTTAAATTAGGGCACTAGCCCAGCGTTTACCTGAAGGAACTGAGAAAAACCACGAAAGACTTCATCCAGGGTGGCTGGTCTCCGGACCGAGGTTTGAAACGCAGACGTTCCGAAACATAACCAGGAATGCAAGCCACTCCACCACGACGTCCAATCAGGAGGGACAGGATGTTGAAGGGAAGGGTGGGATAACTTCCAGGAATCTAAAAGGTCTATAAAATTATTCTATCTATAATGGAATTCACCACCAAAACAATCCCATTTCCTTACCAACAGCTGTTAAGACGCATAACAGCGAAAACTCGTTTCAAATACAAGGCACAAAATATAAAAGTGTAAGAAAGGAAGAGGAAAATTACTTCTATACATGAATCAGAGTTTTAATAACAGATTTCATTTCCCCCAGCCCCTAAAGAAATAAGTGTTCCATTATAGGCTACTATTCCATTGTGAAACTCGGAGCAATTAATGGATAAGTCTGGAGGAAAGAACACACGTACAGCTCCTTCACAGGGAATAAACCTACGACAAAACTATGTAAGGGGAAATTATAACAAAAAATATTAATTAAAAATGCCGCAGTAGATTTTATACGAAATTATACTTAAATCCATTAATTCTAATGAAAGTAGCAACTTCCATATTACCAAATCTTATACAAATGACTGAAACTTTTATTTCAAAATGAGAATTGTAATTGTTCGTACAGGACAATTGAATCATTAGTTATAAAGCAATGCAAGGGTGGATTAATGATGAACACATTGACTGTGATGATGATGTTGAGGTACGCGTGTACGAATTCATACCGGTCATGCTGCTATATCAGGAACTCGCTACACTTGTAATCGAGAGATACCGAGTTCGATTCTACTCCTGGTTATCTGCTATCAGAAAGTTTATAACCTTATTCCATGCAAATAGCTGGATAATACATTAAAACAGGATACACTACCTCCTACCAAATCCTTCCCATCTCACTTAGAGTTACATAACTCAGGTAATCAAACATCAGGGTTAAGTATTCTACCAATTAGGCATAATGTACACATAAATACATATACATACTGACTACATGTAGTACAGTCCATCCTGAAAAGCTAAAACATGCTAAGCTGGCCAAAATGTTCCTGGCTTTTATGGCACTTCGTAGTTCATTCACTACTGTGTTCACAAACTGAACTCAACCCCAAGCCAAATTAATTCACTTTATAGCCTCACAATTCACTTATTTATGATTCATTTTAATATTATCTTTCATCCACGGCTACGTTTCCCAACTTGTCTTTTTCGTTGTTTTTCTTTTGCCAAAGTTTTGAATGTGTTTCTCATCCCTCCTATTTGTGCTCAATGCCCTGATAATATACGGCGACGAGTGTAAGTTACGAAACTCCCTACTCTGCAACCGTCTCAATCTTCCTGTTACACGACTTTCTAAACCCAAAACATACTACGCAACACTTTATTGACATACTCCTTTGACACCATCGACCTATGTCCTTACTTAGGGTGAGATGCATACACAATTGCCATGAAGGTATAGTTTGATTTCACAAACTTTCTGCACGTTAGTGTGTATTGAGTTCCAAGAAGACACTTCAATAAAGTTTTACCATTAACTTAATGAAGGCTAGTACCTCTGCAAGGAAAAGTCATGACAGCACAAGGTCCAAAGTCGATCCGCAATGAAAATATCCAATTTACGTAGATCCAATTGGAAACTACTATGCAGAAGCATACAAAATCAGATAACTCACAAAAAATGCGAGTTCCTTTATTGCTTGAATATTACTTAGGATCAATATGACAGGACAACTTTAGGTCTTCGTATTTTCCAAATGCGTTTCTTTACATTCTTTGTACGATGTGTACGAAATGAGCGCATAAAGGGCTGATAGTGCCTGTCCGCACGTTTCAGCTCGCGAACATCTCGACAGATTTTGATAAAGTTTAGTATAAAAGTGTACAACCCAAGATCAGACGAGAAATATGTGAGGTGAAGCGTCACTTAATACAGGCTCTTAAATGAAGTACAGTAACAGATTCTGTTGTCTTTTCTTTGTAGAATGCAAACTAACAGTATGGAGGTTGTATGATTTACATAAAGCTGTCGGTTGCACAGCAACTCAACGACGGACAACGCAGCCATAATACGATAGAAGTATTCGTATTTCCGAACAGGAGGGTTGTCATGGTGATGAAGACATTACGAAGACAATTAATATCAGTACCGCTTTGAGAGCTGCAAAATTCCCTGTACAGTTATCATGGACAAATTAATCAAAGCTGCCGGATCATTAAAACACACACGCGCAGAATATTAAAAGTTTCATCCTCTTGAGGGAAAGGAATAAAAAATTTCATTAATGTATTTAAGGCAATTAGGTTCTTGTGGTTTCTCTTACAGCTCACAAAAATATTCCCCGCCACAGAGCCAAAACAACACTTTGAGGAAAACTTTGTTTTAGCTGTAGTTTATACTGCGGAAGCTAGCAGATCAGTAAATTTTATAAAAACACCAATGTGACTCAGGCGGTTATGATTTTGAAAATGGTTGTCTTCTGGGTTGTTGCGCCGTGTAGTCTGATAGAAGTTCACCGACGTTTCATAGGTCCTTGCTGCCTCCAACATCAGGACGATGAGTCATCTATTACTTACTTTATATACAGTACAGCTCTGGAGACATCCAGTCTACTATTTAATAAGTACCGACGACGCTTTTTTACTCGGATAATGCGGTCGGATCGTGAAACTAACTTCAATTCTCATACACATGCCAAATGTTTGAATAACGCTTACCAAATTTCTACTCCTGGTGTCACATTTCTAAAACTTCTAAATTATATTCGCAGTGATTTACACATACACCAGCACGCACGCACGCATATATACACAATACACTCAATTCTAACGATTCGTACATAGTTTTATTGTCATAGCAAAATTTTCAAGAATCGTGGTTGACGAAATAGGGCATTATGCGATTCTGCAGTGACGAAAGTTAATCCACGGAAATTCAGCAGCCGCATTACCACGGACGATAGGGAAACAAAATAACACGGAGGGGGGGGGGGGGGGGCTCTTTTAAGACACGCGGCACAGAAAATTAGAGAGAGCAAATTAGTTCCCTCAGTAGTGTATTGCATTACCCACTGTGCAGACATCGGTCTTCTTCCCATATTACATATGATAAGTCAGCACGCAATTATCAATCTGGATTAGTAAAGTTACATTCTTAAGTTAGGATATGGATTCCCCACATATTGACAAGATCGACAAAGTAATCGATTCTAAAATAGTAAAGACATAAATACGACCTATTCAAAACACACCAAGGTACTTTGTATATTACACGCGAGCATGTATTTTAAATCAGATTGTGTTGTCTTCTGGGCTGTGACGTCATGCAGTCTTGCAGGTGGTAAAAGACTTTTAGAAAAATTATGTACCGCTTCCATCTTCCGATTTTAATTACAGGCCTGTATCACACGCATCTCTATATAGAAGCTATTTTACGAAAGAGTTAAAGTTGAGCCTGAGTATCTGTATACTTGGAAAGATACGTACCAAAGTAAAATTCGCTACACAATAATGGGAACAGACTTTCAGTATCAGATTATATCCAAATGTATCCAGGGTGCCGAAGAAGAATTCATTAAGCCTCCTCATGTGTGGTAATTCCACATACTCCGCCCAAAGAACGCACGTGAAACCTGAAAACAGAGCAGGTTCTAGGCAACAGTTAAGTATCAATGCGCTTTCGTCCGGTTACCTTTTACATTCCTTCACCATTTCGATTGCGTGCTATCATTAAACTACTGATTTCAAATACCATTTTGAACAATTTCTACACAGAGGAACAGAAGAAAATGGTACGACAGTGGTACCAACCCACCCCGCTAAACATCCACCCCTTATCACCATGAAACTGCCTCAGGTAATTTCCTTTAACGTAATGTGCGCTAGGAATCTAGTGAGTGTTGAGGTGGGAGGGGGGTAGGGGCGGAGACTCGTCGCTGTATCCATCAAGAGGCCACCGGCGCCAACTTTTAATCCAGTCTACGCCATACACATGCATCTCCACTGTTAATGACAGGGAATTGGAACAGCAAGACCCTTCACCGCAAGTGGGCATTTCAATTAGCTGACCAGTTCAAAAACTTCCATTGGCTCTCTCCCAAATGAACGACTAGTGCACCACTTTTCAAATTAATTCCTACAGATTCAGTTCCATGATAAGTTAACAGGGGGATAAACAGTGAGCATGAAATAAGGTGGTTACAGAAGAAGTCTATCGGACTTAGTCCACTGCACGGCTAAATATATACAAACGTTTCGGAGTCTACGCCTTCAAGTGACGGGGTAGTCATTTTATTTTATGAAGGCCGTAGAGTCTTAGCTCTTCAGAAAACGCAGGTAAGTAAATCGTCAATAACGTCCCTCTCATGGGGTAAGTTTCACTATAGGGAATTAGTTGAAGTCGGATGTGATATCTGTCTGCAGAGAACGAGAAAATAACACAAGAACTGTATAGGATTTGAGGTTTTCACGGCGGTGAGTCTGAAGATTGCTGTCTTCTGGGTTGTTGCGCCGTGTAGCATGACCTCTGAAACATTGGTGGACATCTACCAGACTACACGGCGCAACAACCCAGAAGACAGCAATCTTCAACACAAGAACTCTGGTACCACCGGCAGAGTTGAACCTAGGAACGCCGAATACAATTCTAGAGCGTAATCACTACACTAACTTGCTCGTTGATGCGACACTGCCACCGATATTTATGGTTTTATAACTCTCTCTTAATAATTTATACCATTTACACCTACGCATCCAAAATGGTCTCGCCTCATCACGTTTTCCTACTAGAATTTTGTATGCATTTCTTATCCCCCCACGTGTGCTAGCGCCCCCGTCCATTTCTCAGTCTGGTGAAGAGTGAAAATTATGAACTTCTTGATGTAATATTCCCCCTCCTCCTGTTGCATTCGTTTTCGGTTAGGTCCAAATGCTCTCCTCAGCAACTGTTTCCAAACACCATCTGTCAGCGTTCCAACCCATATAAGCAAGAACACTCAATAATAAGCACGGTTAAGTGTTTCATACCGGAATACACATAATATCCTCGTGCGTTCTTTGCAACGTGCATTTAGAAGTACTAAATTCGTCTTGTTCGATACTCGCCACTCAGGCCACCAAATCGCAGGACCTGAATGTCTACCCCACTAATTTCATCATCTGTCATTTTGTTATCACCGCTCGTAGGACATCAAAATGTATGATTCTGAGGCCCTGCAGAATAGCACAACCTCCACATCAAATTTTATCCAAATCCGTCCAGTGGTTCTCGGATTAAATCGACTTGACGGACAGACGGGACACAATGCGTTCTCGCTATGAACTTCGACAGCGATAACTGACGTAACAACTTACTAAGGAGGGCGGGAATGCATACAAGTCCTCATGTCGCATAGCCTAAATCCTTGATCCTTAAGAAAAGACACATAACGCGACCATAAAAATCCTTCGGGTTTGATCTGATAAAATTTCGAAGTGAACATTAACGCTGGTGGAAATTATACACAGAAATATACAAGTAAATTGTGTAGCAATCGTATTGTTAACAAAAACCGAAAGATAATAAGAAAAACAAGAATAGTAAATTATCTGAGCTTGCCATACCGGCAATAAAAAATGCCTCCTAGAAAGACTGAAGGAAATGAAAATTCGCGTAAAATTAAACTGGTGATCTTATGATCCAACGACTTTAAAAGTTCGCTTAACTAAAATCAACACAGATGTTACTCGCACCCAGACATACTTTTCAAATTATCTCCCTCTCCTCCTCACATAATTCTCAGAACACATTTGCTCTAATTCTGGTACCTGGAAATGCCCCCAGTCCCTTGACTTGGATAAGATTTTAAAAATTACTTTACAGTTACTTATCTTAATAAGCTTTCTGGTTATATATTTTAATTATTCTAATTGCAAGAAAGTAAGGGCAGCGAACTGTAAATGGGAGAACTCAAGAGTATTTTTAAACGTATTAATTAAGATTGTTAATTAATTAAGATTTCGATCTACTCACTTCTCTTCTTTACATATATACTACATAAAAACTTCAAAACTTGTGCATTAAACTTTAAAAGTACGTTTTAGTAACAAATGCACAAGAAATAAAAAAAAGAAAAAGTATGAGTCTGAAGTGACCCAACTTCATATCAAATTATACAATTATTAAAGCATACGAGATCGGCCACGACTTGAAGGGAAAAAAAGTGAAAATATTTATATATTTCAAACTTAGTTGTTTATGTATTGGACATGTTATTGGCCTTATGCTACTTCACAGACAATGTAAGTCTCACAGTCGAAAGCCAACTGTGCGTAAGCCACCATAAGATACTGTACTTATTTCATTTATGGTTAACTTAATGACGCTGTCAGTAACTGAAATTATACAGAATTAAATGACAGGACTGATTAATAATAGTGAGTTGGAAAGGATGCAGGATCGAACGTGACATTATTTAGGGCACTGTCCCGATACTTATATGAAGTGAATACGAAAAACTGAAGAAAAAACCTGTCTCTAAACCGAGATCTGAACTAGGGACCTCCCGAATACGAAGCGGTAGTGCTAACCATTCGGGCCCGGTGATCACTTTGTGATTAACAAATTGATTAATATCAAACAATCATAATAAAGATCGAACAATACGGATATACGGAAATACATCAACATTACATTGGTACTAATTAAATACGACAGGATATTCTTAACCGTTGCAGGTGTTTTTAAAATGTTAAAAAAACGATTTTCACTGAATTCTGAGCCGGTCCCACTCTATCGAATCAAACTGTAAATTAAATAGAACATATTTCAAAACTTGAAATTCTGTATAATCTAGATTTGTATTGATTCTGTTGGATTACACGGCACTCTCTGTATTGTTAATAACTGAATATTACCATTGGCTAGAACAAAGGTTTCGAGGACTGTTAACTATTCTCACTCCGGATATACTTCTGCAGCCAATAATTGAATTCATTGAGCTAGGTGAAGTGCAGATTTCATCAAAGTACAAAAGTCAGGTTAATGGAATTACAACTGAATATAAGAGGATAGTACATAAGCATGAAGGAAGGATCAATTTATAACACGCGCTGTATTGTTCTAAGCTCGATATTACGAATACAGGACTCTACGTTCTAAACTGGGCGTACGAAATGTAACTGAAGCGTTTTACGCTGAACACTATATATCGGCTGCTTCTTTTTAATTCATATTCTCAATTACATTGGTAATGACGTATCATAAAGCGGATAAACGTGAGTAATGAATTGAGAAATATATGTTGAAAGAAGCCATCCTGACCAATATTAAATATTATCCCACCACCAGAACACGGATATAATACAATTTCAGTAAAAACATGACATTAATCAAAGTTCTAAAAACACTGGATTATTTTATGGAAAGCTGCATTCTCATCAAAAGCAAATAATTCCATAATGACATTTCGAGTTCAAAGGTTGAGGGTAGCAAAGCCTTTCATTAGCGACACTCGTGATGGATGGAGCGTTCATTCCTCGAATACCCACGCGAACAACGGACCATTTACGTCTAATTAATTCATGAAACAACAGTCTCTTAATGCACTTCTGTGTGTTGCTTCAATAAAACAAATGCCGTACTTTCAACCTCCTGACTCTGTCTCCTGATTCAGAGACGTCACTAGTGTCCACCAGAGAGACTTACATTCGTCAGAACAAATTTAATTTCCAACACTCGAACCATCCCAATGGTGGCTTCAGATGTGTGGACAATACGCAATCCTTCTGTCATGGTGTGCACCACTCCAAAGCATCGACCGTGACAGGGAGTCCTTCTTTATACATTATTAAGCCAAATTAAAACTGGACTTATTGGAATTAAAACGCAGGTTCTACTCCGAACGCAATCTGAGCTGAAAAAATATTTACGGGAGTATAATTATACTACTGGTGCGGTAATATAATATAATAATTCAATTCAATTCATTTATTAAAGTGCTTAACAACAGCCAAAAAGGCCAATGACAGCCTAGCACTAACAATACAAAAACAAACAAACAATGAACTAAATATATAAATATACAATATTAATTTATTACAAAAATAATTAATAAGTAAATGGACTAAGTAATATAATTCAATTAATAATACTAAATAAAACACTAACAATACAAAACATAAAAAACTTATAAGATTAAAACACAAAATAAAATGCAGTCAGCACAGCAAGTAAATAAACAAAAAACAATGATTATTGTTTAAAATAATATAATATATACAATATAACAATATAATACATGAAACAAATATTAAATCAAAATGTATTTCGGAAATAGCTGCTGCACTATGTACCTCAGGGGCATGGTTTGTCTCGGGTACATGGAAGTTTACGGTATATCCTATGAAGTGGTGAATAGATGGGATGATAATAATAATAACAACAAAAACCAAGATGTGAAGGTACAAATATGAAACAGGTAGGGAAATATGGAACAGTCGGTTTTCTGCACACTTTGGTACTAATGCCTCACGGTAAGTATGGGAAATCACAGCCGATGCACCAAGGATATTCTAGTCCGACATAGAAGGACCGATGGGTGGTAGGATTTGTGCTGTTTTTGCGAAGAACTAACGTAACAATCTTTTGAAGTCGAATAGTTTACAAGTACAGGCCTTTGTTATGACATGAATTCAGTATGAAATTATTTCCCCTAAAACGTTGCGTTTTATATAAAACAAGCTTAAAGTCTCCCTTGCAAATATAATCTAATGTTGCTTGGGAAATGAGATATATAACCTACAAATTTCAAAATGGAAAAAGCTGCCAATATGGAACACTAGAAATTTTACTATTCCATATTTCATTATATCCTGAAAATGTTCTATTCCATTTCTCTCGCTCCAGAAAAAGGGAGAACCTGACACACGAGGGCCTGGGAAAACAAAGGGAAACAACTGGATGAAGAAAAGTTAACGCCATAACAATCAGTCCGAGACAACACAATGGGATCTTTAAAAACTTGAAGGCGGTGCAAACTAATGCAAACAACCTTCTTTCGATTGTGCTTGAAACACACACACTTATAAAAGGAGCAGCCGAAATCCAATTAGGGCCGAAAAAACTGTCCTAGGAAATGCAGAAAAAGATAAATTGGAAGAGGCAAAGCTTTAAGACTTAACGAGGACTGATTTGAGGAGGCTGCATTCCAATTGGCTACAAGGCATATAATCAAACACTCTTTAGGATCATTGAGACAGGCAGGGCTTGGTTTGGCTTGACCAATTCTTACACTGACCCAAACCACGAAATCGTAGAGGCTCAGTCACCAAGTCAAGGTAGTACTACTGGCACTTTCGATATTTCTCCTGTACCCTTCACAAATTCAAAATTTTCATTGTTTAAAATTACATTCGCTCGAGAAGAAGAAAGAACTACGATCGTCAAGCGGAAGGAAATTACGAGAATCGTTCTCAAATGGTTGGGACGCGCCTTAAAATACAGGCTGAGGCGTGGCGACAGCCACACACATACCTCAGCCCACTCTAAACATCACCATTGTCATCTTTCTGGCAACTTCATGATGGATGAAGCAAATCAGTTTTTGGGGTTAGTACGCACTGACTCGCTATCCAAGTCGTCGTCAGGGAGTCGACGGCCGCACAATGGTTCACGCATCGTCGGAAAATCCAGCAAAGACGCAAAGACAAATGGGCACAGTGAGAGATGGTGCCACACCAGCCGTCGAGCAATACAGACAGAGGCGTCCCTTGGGTCCAATGCCCTACATCTGCCATATTCATCTGATTTAACCCCATCAGACCGTGCCCTATTTGACAAGATGGATTCAACAGCTTGTTGTGCACCGTCACAAGCATTGAAAATGGCGCAAATCTGAACTGTACATTTCAATTTTTTGCCCCCCGGCACAGCGTATCAGCAGTTTAATTTTGTATACAGTAACTACTTAAAGGGTTCTGTAAAAGAGCAAGATATCGGGCAAGGTTCCTACCCTACCAACCGGACCATTCCATTGTAAGAAGGAAAACAAATGGCTGACATTAACGAGTGCTTCCGAATCAAATATCGTATTCGTACCGACTGGGGCAGTGATTTGTCCTCCTCCTGGCCAAGCTAAACCTTTTCGTTAATATAATCGTCTGTTCCGTGACGACACGAGAGGACGTGTCTCACGTCCACTCTATGGGCATGTAACGGTGAGTACGAAAATGGCTGTCTTCTGGTTTGAAGCGCCGTATAGTTTGGCACGGGTTTACCAACGTTTCATAGGTCCTTGCCGCCTCTATCATCAGGACGAAAGTTTTTGTGTTCAAATTTCGATTTATGTTTTATTTTTTTACAAATTTGTTTATGAGATGGTAAAGTTGCGTCATATTGTGATATAATAAATATATATTGTTTAAATCTTGTCCGTCTAATCACAATAAATTCTTATTAAATATTAAAATATTACAATAATTAACATTTAAAATATTAAATGATGTTCTTTATCTAATGTAAATCGAATATTTCGATAAAGAACATCATTTAATATTTTAAATATTTTAAATGTTAATTATTGTAATATTTTAATATTTAATAAGAATTTATTGTGATTAGACGGACAAGATTTAAACAATATAAATTTGTTTAGTTTAAGAAACAAAATGAAACACTTTTGTAGTTCTGTGTGCTGTTACGTGCATAAAACACGCATCTGTTATTAAATATTTCACTTTTATTGGATGAATGTCGTTTTTCAAGTACCATTTCATTGTACCCTCACATTTTTCAGAATGCTTCGATGAATTTGGAAACGTCAACATACAGCGGTAACTGATCTGATTATTTCGTTAAAAACTAAGGATGTTATGGGTTATAAAATTTGTCATCAGTGTGTGGCTTTTATTTTAAGGCTTGATAAAATATGATTCGGCCTATTTCACCAAATAAAAACTGTAGCCCATATCACAGCCTCCCAACCTAATAATAATAATAAACACAAAAGTAAAAATTAAATAACACCTCCACGGAGCACAGTCTGTGGAAACACAAAGCTCAAGTAATCAAAAAATTGTCCAACTTTTCCGGTACATTATTTAGGTTCACCACCGTGTTCACAAAAGCCCGACTGGAGTCCCTAATCAAGGAATCAAGTTCAAATCCCCCCATTCCACTACTTTAACACATTTACATAATGAAAATAAAATCAATTCAAAAATCATGATAATATTTTACTTCCATTGGTACTATATTCTCTCTCTCCTTCGTAACTTAATTAGTATCACACTCCAATTCTAAAAGATCACTAGTAATTCTGTCGAACTTAAAACATACTGAATGGGTAGGATGAGCATTTTATTTTTGGAAACGTTTAATCAAACGCTTGTTTGCGTGTTAATGTCAATGTTACCGTCTACAACGCTCAGTCGATTTCCAGGAGGAATGTTCGTTCAATACACCTTCAGTTCGCCGTAATTTGGTTTGCAGTGTAAATATCGTGAAGCAACCTCAGTGGCGATGGACACAATTCACATCAACGACACAAGTTTCTCTGTCCTCAATGCACGGTGTATTTAATTAAGCCTAGAAGCCGCTTGCAGCATCGAGGACTTTCTTGTGTCCTCGTCAGGTTCTTTGCTTTGTTCTTGTCGCTGAAATCTGTTTGGAAGTCTGTTGAATTTTGCCGCGGCCTGTGCAATACAAACTAACGACCACAGAGATACGACCCTGGAGGCGTATCTCAAAGCACAGGGTTCCTACACAGGCTTCTCTCGTGTTCCGTTTACTCGACAAAGTTTCAGTACCTTCGAACTACGTTAGTCTGTCATTTCATCTTCTGAAGGGAAACGCAGGCACTTAAAACGTTTACATCCAACATGTACACAACATTTGTAAAACACCAAAATGACAATGTTGAGTGACTGGCATCCGTGCGTCATATTCGGGAAGTCTCAGGTTCGAATCTTGACCTGGAGTTCGGATATTCTGACTTGAGATCTTTCGTGATTTTTCTTTGATCTTCTATACAATTGTTAAGATAGTAAGACGACCTGAAATTCTTCAAAATTAACCATTCAGGTGGTTCTACCGTAACAGCAATATAAATTACGCAACAGATAAAGTCTCTAGATAAGTAAAATTGTTTTCGATATTAACACTCACGAAGACTTAAGATCGAATCGCGACCGGGTTATCGACTACTGTGGATCACGTTATGCCCTGCTTCCTTCAGACTATGGAGGCAAATACAAGCATACTGTCTTGAAACAGGCCACGACGATTTATCTCCAAATCCATTTCTACAAGTAGTGAGTGACTAAAACACATTCACGCCTGAAAGATTTCCTCCACAAACAAGAATTTCATTTACCCCGCCTTTTCATGACTCAAAAAGGGGCCTATTTTCTTTCTTACCCATCCTTCGTCTCAGGTGCCCTTAAATGGCCGGAATACGGCTCTATCGCTCCCCCCATCCCATTTCTCTTATTGGTCATTTGTCGTGTCTGATCTGATCTTCCGCCTAACTCTATACATACGAGGGTCGCTCATTAAGTAATGCCCCACATTTTTTTCCTCAGAATATATTTATTCAAGATGGCTGAAATTTGGTGACAATATAAATCAATGTCTCCTTTACACATACTATTTTTCCACATAGTCCCCATCAACTTGTACGGCTTTACGCCATCGTGGAACAAGTGCGTGCATGCCTTGCCGGTACCAGCTCTTGTCCTGTGCACGTAGCCATGTCCTCACTGCTTGAATCACGCTCTCGTCATCTTCAAATCTTGTTCCGCGGATAGCATCTTTGAGTGGCCCAAAGAGATGAAAGTCGGAGGGTGGATGGGGCAGCACCGTCCAACCCAATTTGGTGATTTCTTCCCGGGTTCTCGGACTTGTGTGAGGGCGTGCATTGTCGTGCAGGAGCAAAATTTCTGCTGGATGCTTGTGAGGCCGAACTCGTCGGAAACGCTTCTTGAGGGTTTCAGGGTCCCGATGTAAGCGTCTCGCACCTCTTGGCATTACATCCACAAGAATGAACCCATCACTGTCCCAAAAGACAGTCATCATGACTTTTCCGGCGGAGGGAGTTGTCTTGAATTTCTTCTTTCTCGGTGATTGAGGGTGAATCCACTCCATTGACTGCCTTTTTGTCTCCGGCTCAAAGTGGTGTATCCAGGTTTCGTCACCTGTAATGATCCCTCAGCATCAAAACGCTTCCAACAATTCAGAAGAAATTGTTTTCCTTTGAATCCTGCGGTCTGCTGTGAGACTTCGTGGAACCCATCTTGCGCACACCTTCGAATATGCAAGAGCCCGGATAATTGCAATTACACTTCCATTGCTGACTGAAAGCTGTTGGGCCAATTGTCGAGTTGTGACGCGCCGATCCTCACGAATAATGGCATCCGCGCGGTTCAACATGTCTGGAGTGGTGGCTGTGGCAGGACGCCCAGAGCGCGGCAGATCATGGAGCTCGGTTTCTTCACTTCCTGAAGCTTTAACTCTCTTAGCCCAGCGACCAACGGTGCTCCTATCGACTGCACAGCTTCCATACACAGCACACAAACGTTTATGAATGTTCACCACAGTTTCTTTTTCAGCAAAAAAGAATTCAATTACAGCTCGTTGCTTGTAACGAGAGTCGTTCACAGACGCCATTTTAACAGTTCACTACAGCTCCGCCATCGGTTGGAATCATTTGAAACTCCGTACACGAACGCGAGAAACATCAAATCTCAAGCATGTAAAAGTACACTTTTCTATCTTCATTATTGGCTGAGAAAAAAAATGTGGGGCATTATTTAATGAGCGACCCTCGTACAATACAATTCTTGAAAGCAGGAAACAGATGGTAATTCAAAATCATCAGAATCCTAATCTGCGTGTAACTGGGCAGAGACCATTAACGCGAAAGAGGCTGAAACTAGCTGGTGGGTAAGGTGTACGACCGTTAAAATTACTAACCGCTATCGTAAACAGTTTAAGTACTTTAAGGCGTAACTTTCTATGCAGGCCAGCAGTGACACAGAATCTCTGTGTAGGCCAAGAGCGTACATTACGCAACAGCAGAGTAAACAACGCGTGGTGTATATTATTATTCCCACATACTTCTGGAGTGCAATGGGCAGTGGTGATTCTTTTCACGTGCAAGAATGAAGGCTCCTCTCGTCATACAGAAAGCACAGTGACATATAAAACCATAGAAATTATTTTAAAAAATGAAAATATGGGCATTCGTCTAAGTCGGGGCTCGATAGCAGGAATCCCAATGTTCGCAGATGCCGGCCGAAATGGTCCTCGGAAACGTTGTCATACAGCCAACACAATGTTGCAATACCCAAAAACATCTGATTCAGCAATACATAAACCTTGTCGTTTAAACAGCGCTATAAAATAACTTATGAATTGATCATAATCAGTACCAAATATGTCAAGATTAGTTGCTTCAATGTCATCGAAAACGTGCTAATATAATTTTCCCTAATTTTAAACCAAAAGTGTCATAAGAATAACTCCATGAATAAACAGGGAACGTAAAGTCATTTAATTTTATTAATGTGAATGTAAAATGTCACCCAAAACATACTAAAGCCACATGTAAATTAACATGACCACAGCGATAAAGAATCTTCCTTTAACTGATTTAGAGGAGTAATGTCAGTAACGTATTCTGGAAGGCACAAGAACGTCCATAATTTAACTTCGTTAGTATAATGTATACAGAGGTGGAGGCACAACTCAGTTAGTGCAACACCAAGGGCAGTTTCGTACTTGAAGCATAGCCTTTATTACGAGAGTCCGACCATAAGAAGAAGAACTTTTAAATGAAGATGAATATTTCAAGGAGTTTCAGTAGAGTTCAGCTGCGTCACGTCGCAAACTGCATATGCACAGTAGGGGGAACACCACGCGACGAACTTAATTAAAGTTTAACACGTTAATGTGCCTATCGGTCGTCATTAATCAGTCGATCTGATAACGAGCTTGAATTCGAAGGTCTCAGGATGTAAGCCCACTATATGAACATTTCTTAGCATAAAATGCACACAGTGAATGCGTAATAAAGCTGTTTATTGGTTCGTATACATGGTCATCCCCGAAAGTACGAATGGATACAGAAACACAAATCGTTTTCGAATAACGTTCGATAGTCATCGTAAAAACCCCAGTTATCAGATAAGGTAACTTTCGTGTTCGCAGCAACGTGAATGAGGTACTGAAAATAATAAGAGGTTAAACATATAGGAACTGTATGGACTTAAATATCATCTTGCCAAAGGTCGCGGCAAAGTGGTTAAACCTACTCCTTCGTATATGGTTGATCTAGGTCCACAGACTGGATATCCCGAGGTTTCTCATCATTTTGCTTTTCCTCCGTCCCTCCAGGTAAATTCTAGGACTACCTTAAATTATAGCCACGACCGCTTCCTTCCAAACCCTTTCCAATGTTTTGTTGATTTATCACGTTATTTGTCGCTATATCGTCTGAGATACTGACAACATCGTTAAGTAAATTAACAAACTAAAGACACCCTTACAAACCTTGTTCAGTGATCATGAAACTTCTGCGTTTAGTTGAAATACGAACTTTCCACCACACAGAAAGCTGTGCAACTTCCAGCTTAGTCTAATTCTGTGTGAAGTATACTTTATTAAAGGGAAACAAGCAATCTGGCACGGAGGTCACAGTACACATTACTTTAGTACTCTATATGAGCATAGTCCCAAGACACACATTACATTGTAAAACTCCACTGAAAGCAGAAGGCACGTAATTACTCCACGCACAGAGAAACCCAATCAATGATAGTAACTGAATTAACAGTTCGTATTGTAAGTCAACAAGACACACACAAGATAAAAGACAGGCAAAGGTAAATGGGTAACAGACGAGTTAAATTAAATTTTCAGGAGCGAAAGTACCAAACGAAATTAAAATAACGAATAAAAGAATTTAAATCCGCGGACAGGAGTAACACTTAGAAATTTCCTAGTCATATGCGGTGAGGAGTAGTTAAGACTCCTTGCACAACATCCAAGCTGAAGGAATATCCCTTGTCGGCTGTCCGTGACTACTTATTTAAAACATTCGTAGTTGCTCTCTAAATATGGAGGCCTACTTCTTAACCCGCATTCAGCGGACGCAAAATAATAATGAGCAGTACCTATTTACATTTATGGATAAAGGTTAAAGAAGGTTAAGTCGTTCCTGAGTGTAGGCACATCATGGAGGCGTATGAACGAATACGGGTAGAAGATCGATACATTCTTGACCTCGGCACCATTGGATACGACTTGTCAGCTTCACCTTCAGACAGTTCTACCATAGGTCCCCGATGACGGGTGGATCCTAGAACAGGTCTGCATGTTGTAGTAACCAAAAAAGGACAATTCCGGTAAGGGGCAGCAAAGTCAGATACCAAAATTTCGTCAAAGCGCACATGCCAACAGATGAATTACAAATTGGCTGCAGGCCAAGCTACAAACGGACTTCATACGCAAGATTTGGAAGGACCAGGTGACTTCATGTATGAAGCGGTAATAAATTTAGTTAGTGTAGAACCCTTAACCGATTCCGACTAAATTTAGCACTGGTACCAAGTCTGTAGGGTGTAGGGTCTGATTTTTCTCTGTATAGGTCCAACATAAACCAAATAAAACTTGATCGAATTACTAAAAGAATCAGGGAAGTTCTATACAGCGAGGTCTAGCTGAACTTTGAAGTCTACCCATTCTCTTCCTTCTGTGCAAACTTTTCACCAGTACACATTGGAATATGTGCCTTATATGGAATACAGCTATACTAACTAACTAACTAGATGGCTTACCGAACCCGAAGGTTCATCACCGAATTAACCAAAGCCCTCCACCGGACCCTGTCCTGGGCCAACAAAATCCAGTCTCCTTCAACTCTTATCTCTCATAGATCCCGCCTGAGATTATCCTCCCATCTACGTCTAGGTCTCCCCAGCGGTCTCTTCCAGTCAGGCTTCCCAACCAGTACCCGGTGCACACTCTTGTCCCATCCATGCGCGCCCATCTCATTCTTCTCGACTTAACCACCCTGATAATACTGGAGGAGGAGTACAGATTTTTAAGCTCATCATTATGCAGTTTTCTCCATGCCCCATCGTCTTCTCTCCTAGGCCCAAATATCCTCCTCAACACCCTATTCTCAAACACCTGCAATCTGTGTTCTTCCTCTGAGTGAGAGACCATGTTTCGCACCCACACAAAACAACAGGCAAAACAAACAATACAGGTATACTAGAGAAACAAAATGTATATATAAACACTGTAATGACCTCTCACTCAGAACTTAGGGTTAAATTACGCCCAAGTCCAGTCAGTAGTGCTTTCTCAGGATACGACTTGTCCTTGTCAGTTGTGGTCGTCGGAATCCTGCCTCAGAAATCACAAGTTTAGTGAACAGTGGTGTCGCACAGAATGTTTCGTATACAGAAAGTGTTACATCTGTATTGCAAAGACGATGCTCAGGAACAGTAATACAATTTGGCACTCAAAGTTGCAAACAGTTCCATAAAAGGGCAACAGAAGTTTGTTTAAAGTGGTATTCCATATGATGTACTATGTTCTGCAATGTACGAATTCTGTGCATCTGAAATAAATGCCTTCTAAACAATAAGTTAAACTGTATATGACATTTCAAAGATACTGTTTACATTTCGCACGTTTGGTAGCCAATTTTATGAAAATAATTTTTTTTTAAAAAAAGGACGCCTACTTTCTAAAGTGTGTAACAAATATATAAATACAAATGGGATTCCATATAACACCTTCCGTCTATATATGAAACCTGTACATTATAACCTCACACTGCGGCCATTTATTTTAAAGTCACCATACAAAACAGCCCGTACGTAATTTACAGATATGT